>NW_023270825.1:28627687-28838188 GCF_011800145.1 Mirounga leonina
CCACTGGATGTGAACCCAATGTGATTTTGCACCAGACCCTGCTGTACAGAGTAGAACTATTAATATTCATTTACACACCCATTAAATCTGCAATCTCCGTGGTTCACCTGATTCCTCTTCTCTTATGTGTTTTATATGAACTTGTCGTCACCGTCACTGAAGATAGGGAAAAGGGTTTGTGGCTATTCATGCAGGATTTGGGGAAGGGATGAAGGGGCTCTGTGCAGCCTACTGGACATCTCCAAGAGCAAAGGCAAGAAGGGATTTCTCAAGACTCATCTTCTAGCAAGCAGGGGCCGGGAAAGGCATCAGGAAAGGAAAACACTGATGACCTGGCATTCATGCCTTTGAAAGTTTAGATTCAAAAGAGGGAGAAAAGGGAATGTCTATATTTGCGAGGTTCATGAAAGGAAAACCCAAAAACAGAAAGAAAGAAAAGGCATCCAGGGTTGCCTTTAGAGGAAGAGGGGAGAAGCTTTTTCTCTAAGCCTGTAGTCTTACCTGATGGCACAATAGGACAGTGGTTGGGGGGGGGGGGGTGTTTGACAGGTCTCCTAATGATCCACCTAATTCTGATGGAATGCAAGGACAGAGCCCACATTATGCTATGTATTTTCATGGAGCTCATGCCAACACTAATTGATTACCCTCATTAGTGGGTTATTAATATGAAAGGAGCTTCAGTTGAAGATCAACACACGTAAACTAAACTCAGTTATTACCAAGGCTCAGTGTACAAATACCTAAAAAAAACCCCTGTTCCTTTGATTCTTCCACTGTTCATAGGAAGCAAAGCTGGTGATACCTACACATCAGTCCATTCAGGAGCAGTTATATAAATTATGAAGAGTCATACCATGGAATACTAGGCAACAATCAAAATCAATAATGTAGATTATTGTACTGACATGGAAAGATTCTCAATATACTTACAGCTAATGATTGGGGAAAGAAGCAGCTTATAGGATAATGTTCAGGGTATGATTCAAGTTTTTTTTTTTTTTTGTAAAGGAAAAAATATATGTACAGAAGAAAGATTAGGGGAGAAGGATTATAGATTCTTTCCCCTCCTTTCTTTGCTATTGAATTTTTGGTTTTACAAAGAGAATGTGTCATCAGAAAAAAATTAATAACATTACTGAATTTTGAAAACAAAATGCTTTTAAAATTTTCTAACCCACTTTTAGGCAGAACTTCAGCCTGAAAGAACATCTTAATGCCATATTCTTTACAAATACCAGAACAGAATATTATACAGCAAGAGAGGAGAAAACTAAATAAAATATATCGGGAGTTGATGCTATCTTGTTTCTGTGTCGGACCTTTTCTATGACATGGAAAATCTGGGGAAGAGAGACACAGGGGGGCTGGACCACATGCTTCTGCAGGCTAGGTCTTTTTGATAGGTCATGTTAGGGAAGGGATGCAGCACCTCGTACTGGGTGCACAGAAGTAGGAGAGCAGATTCTGAATGAGGGGTGATGGCTGGCACAGGAGGGCTGATGGGGACAGGAACTGGGTGCGCAGGATGCTCAGATCCACAGAACAGCCATGCTAGGGTTTGCTTGGGAAGATCATAATGTTCCAACATATTTACTTGTAATGGCTCCCATTGATAAGCACACTTTGTCCAGGTCCTTAGGCCCTGGGTCAACTGAACCATGTCCTCCAGGACTGTTTCCCCACTGGCTTATGCACAGGTCCCCAAGAGCGACAAAGCCTGGTGCAGTGGGCCTCACACTTATTGTGGGAAACTGAGGCAGCGTGCGAGGGACGTTTGGAAGGAAGGAGCTGGAAGTCCTGTTAGTGCTGGATTACGGGGGAAGGACTCCTCACTGCTCCAGGGCTGCCCCTCCCCCTCGCCGCCAGCCCGTCAGTCATTTCATGGATCAGCAGGTGCCGTACCTTCTGGAGGGTATGTGAAAATCTGGTCCATTTCCCAGATTCTCTGTGACCCATATAAAGTTTGGTTTGGGGAAAAGGTGGTGCAGCGGGAGAACTGGGAATGTCAATACTTCATCTGACACATATCTTATCTTCTGGATTAGATTTGGTCCTTAGATTCTACTGCCAAGAAAGGCAGAGTTGGGTTTAAAGATGCAATTAAAAATTATCATATAGTCTCTGAAAAACAAACAGGGTTCTAGAGGGGAGGGGGGTGGGAGGATGGGTTAGCCTGGTGATGGGTATTGAGGAGGGCACATTCTGCATGGAGCACTGGGTGTTATGCACAAACAATGAATCATGGAACACTTCATCTAAAACTAATGATGTAATGTATGGTGATTAACATAAGAATAAAAAAAATAAAATAAAAATTATCATATAGTATGTTTTAAAAATTCTCATATTACCCTCCCCTTTTTTTTCTTTTGGTGTACAGCTGTGTGCATTTTAACACATGTATAGATTAGATCTGGAACGACCACCACAATCAGGATACAGAATAGTTCCATCATCCCCAAAAAACTCCCTGTGCTATCTCTGTATAACCACATCATACCCCCACCTGTAACTCCAAGCAACCAGTGATCTGTTCTCTCTCATGATAGTTTTGTATTTACGAGAATGTCATATAAATGGAGTCACACAGTTTGAAATCTTTTGAGACTGGCTTCTTTCATTCCACGTAATGTCTGGAATACTCATCCAAGTGGTTGTGTGGATCAATAGTTTACTCCTTTTCACCACAGAGGAATATTCCCCTGAATGGACATACCAATGTTTATTTCACCATTTACCTCCTAAAGCACCTTCGGGTTGTTTTCAGCTTTTGCTTATCACAAACAGAGCTGCTACACCCAGGTTTGTGTGTGAACAGAAGTTCTGATTTCTCTGGGTATGTATGTAGGAGTGGGACTGCTCAGTTATATGGGAAGTGTATGCTTAACTTCGTAAGAAACTGCCAAACCATTTTCCAGAGTGGCTGTGCCATTCTGCATTCCCACTTGGGATTCCCAGGACTTTTTATTTTGGCCAATCTAACAGATCTGTAGGGGCATTTCACCCTGGATTTAATCTTTATTTCCCTAATGGCTGCGGATGTTGAACCTCTCTTAATGTGTTTATTTGTCCTCCCTAATGTCCTCTTCGGTGAAGTGTCTGTTCAAGTCCTTTGCCCATTTTTGAGCTGTTTGTTTCTTATTGCTGAGTTTTAAGAGCTCCTTATATAAAGATGCAATTTTATTGGATGGTAAGAAGAGGTAAGAACAAAGGAGGGGAGATAAAAAGGACTTCCTTTCCCCTGTCTGAAAGGGACTAGGGAGAGAAAAAAGGAACCACAGAAGCGGAAACAGAGCTGCAGATATGGTTTTACTCTCCTCCCACACCTAAACTGAAAAATAACCATACTTACTGCTTCATAATCTGCCAATTCCAGCCTTGCTTTATTCTGCATTGTCCTCTTACAGAGATAGATGGCTGAGGGAAGAAGAGAAATTACATGTGCAAAACCTGCAGTGTGGTGGTGTTACAAATCCATCCGTCCATCTGTCCATCTGCTCATCCAGCCAGCCACCCAGCCAGCCCTCCCTGTGTGCCCGGTGCTGCGCTGTGCAGAATTTGCTTCTGTGTGGAAGCCATGACACCTAACCTCCAGGAATCTTCCTACAGCTCAGGATCAGATGAGGACTCCATCTTCCAAGTCTTGACCATTCCCTTTCATCCTCCTCACTCTGTTTCACCCCAAGCATCCCTCACCAGGGTCATCTTTTACAAATATGATCATGTTACCTCCTCCACTCCCTGCACTGCTTCCTCAGTGACCTCAGAAGAACCATCGGGCTCCTTAGGGTGGCAGGCTTGGTTCTTTAAGATCCAGTCTGCTTATCTTGTCAACCTCTTCCTTCCCTGCCTCACTTTCAGTTCCACTCTTCTGCCCATGTGTTCTCTGCTAGGAAAGGCCTTTCTACTTCCCTCTTTTTTCCCTCTCTCTGGCAACCTCCTACTAATCTTGGAAGACCTAGCTCTGTGTTCTGGATAGCATCTACCTACCCTCACCCATGAAACCTAATTCCAGTGCACGGTAATCATGGGTTTACTAGACTGTCCCGGCTCTAGGCTGAGGGCTCTTCAAGGGCAGAGGCTGTGTCCTACTCAGCTTGAATCCCTACACCTAGCACCAGCGCGGCCTGCCAGGTGGAGTGCATGAACAGTGAAAAAGGAGGACAATTTAGGTCTCTCTTTCCAAGCTAAGGAAGGGTTCTTGGCCCTCAGTTGCCAGAGGATTCTTTCTGAAACCTGCCTTCATCACTTCCTCTCCCTACTTCTGCTTCTTCAGTATCTCCCTCCTTCTCCAGTGCCAAGTAGAATGACCCAGGGAAGACAATAGATGAGCGGTATGAATGACATTTAGGATGACCAGAAGAGAGGGTCAGAGAGGACCTGTGGTTGACCTGTGGTTCGACAACTTAGTTATACTAGGAGATCTAGTCAACTAACTCCTTGCTGGATCAACCAATCTCCTCCATGCAGTTTGAAAAATGTGCTCATGGCAGCTTACAATATGCTAGAATCCTGTGGCTGGCAGCCTGCTCTGGTATGTTCATGCTTCTGCTCACGCCAGTGGAGTTGTATGTGAGATTCAGTCAGTTGTGTTTGTTCTCAAATCTGTTTATGTCAGGCATACCTGTTATTTTAATAATGTAAGTTCCCTAAATATTACATTTCACTGATGAAATTAATGTGGAAAGAGAGAGTTGTTGTTTCTATGAAGACCCAGGTGGGGTGTTCAGAACAACTTGATAAAGAAGAGTTGGCTAAGACAATTGCTCATGAGTTTGGTAGAGGTGAAATAGCTGAAAAAATGGGGAAAAATAATAAAAATCTGAAAGGGGTCAACATACAGGTTGTTTCAAAAGTGTTTTTAAGTTCTTGATGCACTTTAAAGATGCCCAACCTGGACAGTTTATCTTGAGTGTGTAGCTAAGAAAGGAATTCATATCTTTGGGGTCCATAATCGAAGAGAGTCTTTGATCCTATCTCAAAAAGCTGTCAAATGATTGTTCCTTTGTATAGCTTATGTTGATACGAAGTGATTCAGTATGAATGTATCTCCTCTTCATAATCCTCCACTTACCAGCTTTTCCAGAGAACCAGGCACCCATAGCTCTCCATAACGTCTGAAAGGGGCATCTGCTCTATTACAAGGTATCTCCTTTATTCCCTTGGACCACCGTTTAGGCAGCCTGTGGAATTGGGGGCTACTAAAGAGGAAGCCTGTCTACCAGCCCCACCACGCTGGTCTCGTTGACCCAGGGGCAGAGCTGCTCAGTGGAGGTGAAAGCTGCTTTGACAATGCTGTCCCAAGCAGTGTTTTGTACTGGATAAATGTAAGATGCAGGGAAGTCCAACCCAGGTTGGGCTATGGGCTTTATTTAAGCAGAATCATCCTGAGAAATTTCTAACCCATCTGGGTCAGAATGGGCCAGCTGGGTTATAAAGTAAAATACCCTGCACGGAATGCAAAGCTGGCACCATTCCTGATGACCATGAGCTACTTGGTCACATGCTTTCCGCTTGCTTTCTGTGTGGCTAATGTCACATGTTAGGGAGTCTGTTCACCACAACTAGGGAGGTAGGATGGAGCTGTTGAGTCGACCTTTTCTTGGTATAGAACTCAGGGCTTGTCTGTGCTACCTTCAACAGTGCTTTTGCTCCAACGCCTAACCCATCAGATGACCATTGGCAATGACAGCCAGTCCTATCACAGGGCATCTGGGGGACTTGCTGTAAGCTCAGATGTGGGTTTTTCTTGGATAGTTAATCTCTCACTGTTAAATCTTTGTCTCCTCACCCTCACACTTGGCAATCTGACCTCCTGGCATCTCACTTGGATGACCCACTGCCATCAGGGTCACCACATCTCACCGTGATACAAATAGAAACCATTCGAAATTTCATGAAGTGAATAGCTTCATATAATACACATGCAATTAAACAATAAGAAAATATTGACCTCGTCCTATTTCAGTGTACTTAAGGGACTGACTCCCTTCTCAAACTTTGTCTTCATGAGTGACATCATTTACCTCAATCTCTTAAACCAGGGAACCTGTATAACATGTGTTTCTCTGTGTTCCTCATACCCTCAAATTACTTTCTGGTACAATGGGATTTTAGCACCGGAAGTAACCTTGGTGACCAGCAAGCACAGGCCCCTCATTGCCAGATGGGAAAACCAAAGGCCCAGAGAGGTGAAGTGATTTACCCACAGGCCGGTGAGTGGCAGAGGTGGAATTAACTTTTCCCATAATGACATTCACTGGTCATTCATTTGTTCATTCATTCACCCACTTAAACATTTATTGAGTGCCTCTTATGTGCATGTTGAGACATCATAACAGCCGCTACACCTGTATGAAGCTCACTGAATGCCAGGCGCCATTCTGAAGACTTCCCAAATGTTCACTTACTCAATCCCCATAATGACCCTATGAGGTGGGTTCTGTGATTATCCTCATTTTACAGATGAGGGAACCTTTTCAGGTCATTCCGCATTGCTGAGATTCCCTAAAGTTGCTGCATCCATTCTAAATGTCTCTCCGTGACTCTGATGGCTTTTGGATAAACCTGCCCCTCCCAAATGATTCAACCTCCCCCCGTCATTCTTCATCAACATGAAACCTCTGAATACGCAGATCAGACTCCTCACCGCCCTCTTCCTCCCCATCACACTGCCTGCCCCCCGGCCTGGAATGCTTAGACGGTAAGACTGGGATTTATTCAAATCTGTGCCCTAGCAACTGACACAAAGCAGGTGATCAGTAAAGGTTTGTTGGATGAAAGGTTTTGGTTCTTCATCAGTCCAAGTCATACCTATTCTGAGTTCTTAGCTTTGCTTTCACATCCTCTCTGCAAGAGGGCCACCACAGAACTAATACTGTCAAATTTAACAGTAATAATACTAACCACCGCCATGGTTTCCACTGAATCCTTACTGTGGATCACACACCAAATCTTACAGACATTGCATTTCATTGTAACAAAACAACACTAGGAAACAAGTACTATTATTATTATTCTAATTTGCACATGAAGGTTTTGAGGCACAGAGAAGTTAAATAACTTGCCAAGATCACACAGCTAGTAGAGCCAGTTGATCTTGAGCCACTGTGCTAAATTCTCTCTTGGTAAATACTTTGATTTTCTGATTGAACTGCTTTGGAAATGCTGGTGAGTACTTTTGCATCCCATACCTTGCCTTCTCCATCTGATCTGCTGAAGTCGAGGCACGGGAATTCGAAATAATTTTGTTTTAATGAGAACCTGATATAAATTGTTATTTCTATCCTTGTTCATGTGCACATGAAATCATGATGTGGAGAAAGGGAAACCTAATGCCCTGGTGTATGCAGTGCCTGATAGCCGAAGCTTTATGGGTTCATATTCAAGTCGGTATTTTTATCTTACTAAGGTCTAGTTATCTGGTCCTGCCATCCTCCCCCTGCCCCCTGCCCCTTCACTGCCTGTAAGAATATTGGTTTTTACATTCACAAGGGCACATGGCTGCTACCTGGATCTGAGCTACAATTACTCAAATTTCCAGTTGGGCTTTCGTGAGCAGTGTTTCAGCCCCAGAAGAATTTGTTTTGTGAATAGCCAAATGTAGCTCTGATTTTGAGTTGGAAGCCATGCTTATCCACTTATCATATCACTTAGAGCACAGCCCAGTTCCAGAGGGACCCACCATGGTGCCAGCAGACAGCCACAGAGACCGTCAGAAGGCCCTTCCCCCTGCATAAGGACCGTCCTTCAGACCTGAAAACAGAAGAACTGTAGCCTTAGCAGGCAATGACTTGTCTGCACTCCACCCTCGGCATTGCTCGCACCTGCTGGCGTTGGGAGGGAGCCAGTCTACTTCATTGCCAGGTCTCCTGGACAGGCTTCCCTGAACACTACCCAGCTGCACATCTCCCTCCATTCTCTGTAGCTGCCTCTGCCTTCCTGAGCAAGCAATCCTGCAAAGAACCTAGGGAGAAGCTGTGGGTCTCACCAAGTGCCCCAGTCCCAAGGACAGCCACTGTGGACTTAGCAGCCAAGTCAGTGACAAGAACGCTGTGCAAAGGGACAGACCATGAAGGAAGCATGGGCCTGGAAGGCACTCAGATCTGAGTTCCAATCCTGATGCTTCTACTGAGAGTCTGTTAATCACATTTAATAAAGAACCAGAACTGTCAGCCACTATTTACTAACGCCTCAGCTGTGCACGGTGCACCAGGGAACACGAGAGTGAACAGGTAAGACCAGTCCCTGCCTTCCTGGAGCTAATGATCTGCATCCAGATAAATAGAATGCAAGGGGGAAGTGTGAGGATGTGGCCTCTCTGAGCCTCAGGTTCTTTATCCAGAGTAGGGGGACAATATAACTTCTTTAGAGGATTGGCACGTGGAAATATTAACCAGTCTCATGGAGAGTAATATGGCCAGAATCTAACAGATCCCTGCCTGGACAGAGCTAACTCCCTTCTTGCCAAGCTCCAAACTTCACCCACTCTTATTTTCCTCGTCCAGGGTACCTTCTGTACATTCCTCCCTGGTCTGTCTCCCTTCCCCCCTAACTTCTAACTATCAAAAACACCCATGAATTATTACTAAGTCTTAACAAGGCTGTGAGAATAGAAAGAACTAGGGGGAGGTGGCCCCTAGATCCAGCCCTCCCTGAAACCCTGTCCCAGAAAGGACGGGTCAGCAGCCACTGTCTTGGCTCTTGGCTCCACAGAATGAGCACATTGGCCAGCTCGATAGAATTTTTCTTCCCTTCCCCCATTCCCTTCCAAAGGCTGCATCTTTCAGTGTGCTCTGCCTTTCTTCATTATGTGGAACAGGGAGCTTATTACATGTCAACGGTATGAAAAGGATTAAGCAGGACAACGACCCCTCCTCCCTGCGTGACCGTCACCCAGACACCAGGCATTTGTCTTCCACTCTCCCAGGAGTGACACTTCTTCACTGCTCACCGTAGTCAGTGTTTTCAGGCTCCCAGCAGTTCGAAGGCCAAAAGTACGGGGCCTGCAAAAGAACACAGGTGTCAGGACTCAGAGGAATGCGGGCACCTGCCCTCCTCGGCCCGGAGCGAGTGTCCACCCTCTCCAGCACCCAGTGAGGACCCCTCTCGGTGACAGGCTCTGCCCCGTCTCTTTCGTGCCGACACCACATCCCCAACTTTCTCCTGTTCTTAAGGCAGCTGAGGCTGTCGACATTTTAACCTAGGTATTGAGAAATGAAATCCAAGGTGAGCAAAATAAATGCAAAAATGAGAAACTTAGTTTATAGGGCAAACATTTCTTATCCCAAGGCCGGCACAGCTTACCGGGCACACAAGCTCCAAGTTCCTTTTATCCCTTTGAATGGTATGCCCCTAAAACTGACATGCAGAAGCCTAGCCTGCAGTGTGGCTGTATTTGGAGTAAGGAAGTAATTGAGGTTAAAAGAGGTCACAAGGGTGGGGCCCTGATCCCATAGGATTAGTGTCCTTATAAGAGGAGCCGCCAGAGAGCTTGCTTTCTCTCTGTCTCTGCCATGTGAGGAGGACACAGCGAGAAGTGGCTGTCGGCAAGCCCAGGTGAGAGCTCTCACCACAAATCTAACCTGCTGGAACCTTGATCTTGGACTTCTAGCCCGTGGAACAGTGAGAAATAAATTCCTGTTGTTTAAGCCACTCAGTCTGCAGTATTTTGCTATAGTAGCCAGAGTGGACTGAGACACCCTTTGATGCTGTCTGAAAAACTCCACTCCAAACACCTTGGTGTTGACCTTGACACAGACTCTTATCCTCTGCCCCATTTCCCTCTATGACAGGATCTGTGAAAAGGAGAGGAAAATGGTGGGAGGGCTTAGGCAGAGGATAGAAACTTCACACCAGGAAGACAGCATGACAGAGTAGAAAGATCAAGGACTTTGCCATTGGGCTGACCCACACTCAAATCAAGGCCACCTCCCAGATTTATTAATCCTCAGAGCACCTCCGTGTTCTCATCTGTCAAATGGGTGATATTTACCTCCGAAAAGTTTGTTCTTCAGAATGAATGAGGGAATATGTGGAAACCCCCCACCCCAACAACACGGTGGCCCAAATAGAATCTTGTTTGGCTTCCCAGTGCTGGGGGGAGGTAAGGGTTCCTCCCTTAAATACCCTGTTTTGTAGGTAGTTCTAATCTGAGATCAGATGATAAGAGAAGGTTCTTCAGGAAGAGACGCTGGCAGGCCTACCTGGAAACGGTAAAAGGTGCCATCATCCTTCATGGTAAGAACGTGGTCCGAGATCGGAAAGATGTAGCCCTGGGCGGCTATAAGGCTTCCCAAGTGTATTGCTTCAACTGCACGAACAGGGCAGAAGAGAGAGAGGAGTATTTAGCAAGTTGTCAGAGTGCAGGTTTCCTTAGCTGGAATGTAAGTCAGGAGGGCAGAAAGGCAACCAGAAATCAACAGTTCTCACCCTCAGATAACTGCATGATCGATTGACTGATTGATAACCTTTGATATCAATCCACTGGGCTGGATGGGGTGGGTGTCAGTGGTTGGGAAGGGCCAACATGTGTCTGGGACTCATCTGGATCCCAGCTCTGAGAGTCTGGCTTTGGTTAACTTCCCCCAAGACTTCCAGAGGAAAGTAGCTTCAAGGTTAAGAGCAGGGGCTCTGGCACATATAGACCTGTACTGAATCAAGTGGGATGTTTCATGTAAGTGCTTAGCAGTGCCTGGTGTTCAGTAGGGGCGGGCATCTTGCTAGTTTCATCATTTTTATTCCCCAGCAATGAGCACGTAGCCTCACTGCCCAGAGAGACTCTCGACTCCCATGGCATTCCCCAATATGACAGTCCCACCAGAGAAGAGGAGAGCATTTCCCTTCTCTTACGGACACAGAGTAAAACCTCACTTTCTTAGAAAATTGGAGGAAGGACACTGCAGTGGGGAGTGGCAAAGGAAAGCCGACCTGATAGAAATATGTACATCTTTGCCACAATTAACCCATTGTTTTGTGACTTAGTATCAGCCATAAATAGATCCATGTAATCAATAATTTATATTTATTCTGAGCAGAGCTAAGGAAAAAAATAACAGATCTATATGGTTCTACCATGCATGATAATCTTTCACAAATATAAAAGTGCTCTTCTTGGTAAAAACTAATTTTTGGATATAGAAATTATTGATATGCTTAAGGAGTCTCCAGGAATTATTAATTTCATAAGCTCTGAATTTTTTAAAGCAACTTGTTTTGTCTTTACTTGCAGACTTCTCAAGAGGTTGTATATAATCCAAGTGTTTTGCTTATTTAGAATCACCTATCCTTCGGAAATAACTGGTGGAATCAGAATAAAGCTGTATCTTATTTGCTTAGTGATGACCAGTGTGCATTTTAAAGTCTACATGCTTCAAGAATCATGGGTCCAGCAAAAAAAAAAAAAAAAGAGTTTCATCACTGGCAGCTGCTCCTTCCCCAGGGAAGAGAGCACAGCTTCCAGTAAGAAGGTGACTTTCATGTCACCAATGTAGGAGCTAGAACTCTCACTTCATCTTTCGTGGTTTTGCTTAGATATATGGCAGATGGGGAGGGAGGGATAGATGTTGGATGAGCCTGACTTCCAGGACTGTGATTTGCCTCATTTCCACCCTTCTATTCCCAGCTGGTGAACTGTTCTTAACTCCTCCTCATCCATTTCTCAGAAGCCCAAACAGTTCCCAATAACGTGATGTCCTCCCAAGGCCATCTGTGTATAAGAGAGCTTCATAGATACGATCCTTATTAGGTATTACTCACGACCTTTCAGGGAAGCCTCTCATATGAGGGCCGGAGGCCTCCTGAAGCCTATTCCCCTACCACCAGCTGGCTCAGGGCTCTCACAATACTGCTGCTGGTACTAACGATCATAATAAAGCATGTGTCAGAAATACAAGGATTATCGTAGAAGGGCAAAGGACAGAGAGCTACCGGAAGAGAAAAGACCACCATGGAGAAAGGTACTCCCTAGGCTTCGCATTATAACCAAAGAAACATTGATTTTAAATACATGGGACTAAACTGGTAGAAATGTATTTGGTCCAGGCTTTACAAGTGGACAATGGCAAGTCCAGGCTGCATGAGGAGAACACGTGGTGTAGTTAATTTGGGTTCTTTCCTTAAGAGGATTTGAATTCACAGTTTCTCCCTGTGGATTAAGAGCTTAACTAGATTTAAGAATTTTCACTAGTCGTGGAAGTGGCCATTAATCATGATGGTGAACAAGGCTAGTGTCACTTCTTTTGTGGCACTCAGATTTCTGGCAACTATATTTCCTTGAACGCCATGTAAATTATATTGGTTCTTAGTCAATAGTATATTAGGAGCATCAGATTAAAATAGAGCAATTTCTGAGCTGACATAGTGACCTCCAGCAAGGAATCACAGACACCTAGAAAAGGCATTAAAAAAAAAATCTTTAGAGGGGCACCTGGATGGCTCAGATGGTTAAGCATCTGCCTTCGGCTCAGGTCATGATCCCAGCGTCGTGGGATCGAGTCCCGCATCGGGCTCCCTGCTCTTTGGGAGCCTGCTTCTCCCTCTGCCTCTCTCTTCTCTCTCTGTCTCTCATGAATAAATAAATAAAATCTTAAAAAAAAAAAAATCTTTAGAAAGCAAAGCCATTGGTAGCCATTTAATTTGGGTCAGATAGATCTAATCCCCAAGAACATAAGAATACATTAATGGATATTTATAAATATGACCTTCAGGCATTGAGGATACTCAGTTAAAACAGGAAGTATATAATAAACTCCAAAAAGTATTAACTAACACATGGATAGTAAGCTTTACTTATCTGCAATTTTTATTTTTCTGAAACTCCTCATTTTCTAATTATGCTGTGAAAATAAATTTTACTACTTATTTTCTGGTGGGAGGACAGATTTGGAAACTGTTTTATTGGCCAGAGTTTTGTTGTTGTTTTTCTGGTAAGGTTTTCCTAATTGAAATGCACAATTAAGGTCGGAAAAAAAAATCATTCTTTCACTTCTTGCAGAAGCAGAAAACAGGAGTCTTAGCAAATAATTAGACATCTTAATTGTGGATCAGGCAATCTAATTTTAAGAGCTGGCTCTAGAAGGCTGTTCCGTGATAGTTCTACAACTTATCTTTAATTGCTGTGGCTAACGAGAATTCATCTCATTTCACACGTTATTGTATTGGGCTCTTTGGCACTCTAAATAATTGCTCATTTCCTCAAAGGGTGATTCAGATTTAAAGATAGATATTCAGTCAAGAAAATAAATTAATTTTATTTGCAAATGGACTGATTCCACATCTTGGGATTCACATTTATAAGTCCAGTTCTCAGGAGAATAGGAGAATCTGGTCTGGAACTTGTTTATGGGATGTTTCTCAATACCATGGAGGATAAAGTCAGAGTCAAGTACCTGGGTCCTCGATGCAAAGGTTCTTCATAAGCCACTGCACAATGTCAGTACCTGAAATGATAAAGCAAATTGAACTGAAGACATCATGGATGAGTACCCTCTGGCAGAAGAAACATGTTTATCTAAGAAAGTCCTAATTCCAACTAGCACACGCCCAGAGAGCTGGGTAATATTGACAATTTTCCATCCTAACTAAGCATATCTAGCCATTGGGACACTTCCATAGTCACAGTCCTATTTGTTTCCAAATAAATCCACTTCCAATGACTCAGGATGATCTTGTGTCCACACTTCTAGGGAATATCTACAGGAGACTTCTTGCAAATACAGATTTTGATGACTTCCCAGAGAAAGGCTAGGTGAAGTTTTACCACACCTGGCCCCCAGGATATTTCCTGAGGTTGGAGGCCTCTTCAGCTCCCTACCCTAACCGACAAGGCCTGACCAACACAGGTGACCTTACAGGTCCCTAAAAAAAACCAAAACAACAAAAAACCCGACAAAAAACAAAACAACAAAAAACCTTTAATTTTTTCTGGCATGGGCATAGTTTAAATTAAAATGCGCCTGTTTCTGGGGAGAAACTTCTATGTGTTCACCAAAACTTCTTTCCTCTATTCCTTGGGTCACTAGATTATATCTCTAGACTCTTCTGCAATTGGGTATAGATTGAGTTCTTACAATGGAATATGGCTAGAAATGATATATCCTGCTTCTAGGCCTGGACCATAAAACTCCCACGTGACTCTGCAAACCCTTCATTCCTTATCTGCTGGCCGAATGGAGAGAACCCCAAGAACCCAGGGGAGGACAGAGCCACAATGTGGAAGGAGCTTGGGATCCTGAACAACCATAAAAATTGATGCCCATTTTGGGCTCTGACTTGATTAAAAAATAAACTTTGTTGTGTTAAGCCCCAGAAGTTGGGATTTATTTGTTTTGATATTGAGTACTACCTTAATTAATATAAAATTGTAAGAGTCGGAAGGGACTCTTAAGTCTTATCTACTCCAACCCTAGCCAATACCGGAACTGCATCTATAATACCCCAGACAGGAGGTGCCATGATCTCCACTGGGAAAAACCCTAGTACCTGGGAATCACAGATTCCCCCCTAGACAGCCTGTCCTAGTCAAATCATCTTTGATTTCTCTGAACAGAAATTTGACCCTTTCTAAATTGCTCTCTTTGGACTTAATTTTGCCCTCTGATGATAGAGAAACAAATCCAGACCTTCTTGCTCTGGAGAGAGTCCATCCGATATACTATCAACATTCTTCTTAAGTTTTCTCCCCTCAAGGTGAAACATACCTGGGTCCCTCAGCTATTTCCTGCCATGACATGACCTAGAGCCCTTTCCCATTTTGGTCACAATTCTCTGAATATGTTTCCTTTTGTTTGCCTCCCTTTGAAGATGTTGCACCTAGAGCCAATGTGGGAGTAGAAGAGTCCAAATTTCTGGAAGGTTCTGAACTTCCGGTCTTCTCAGCCATCTCATTTGAAACCAGTGCAGATCTTCAAAGGTGGCTTTGTCACCTTGGGATGGAATGTTTGATGGAAAGCAGCCTGAAAAGGGCAACGTTTCTAGATGTCTGAATCCTGTCATGCGTGGGTCTGAGGCTTGGTGTGAGAGAGAGGGTCTGCCCATAGCTCTTCTGGAACAGATTCCCAGCTGAAAACCTGAGGAGCTAGCAGAAGTCTTTAGTGAGCATTGCCCTTTCCCCAGAAATAAAGTTTCCAGACATGTTCCAGAGGTGAGAGCAGCTCAGGCCTGTTTCTCTCTGGCTCCCTGGAGGGGGAATGAACCTTCCGCAGTAGACAACCAGGGCCCCATCCTACTATTCCTGTGCTTCCCCCAGGTCTAGCCTCCACTGACACAGCCCAGCAAGTTCCCCCCATTTCAACCTCCAAAGCAGAACTTCTAAGCTTTTCCCCACTCTTGCTCCCGGATGGCATCTTTGAGCTAAACTTCGGATCAAAAACTTTCCTATTCATTCACATTCTTTGAGCAAAAGGAGAGAATGTCTGTGTGTGGTTGTGTGTGTGTGTCCATATCCTCCAAATTATACAAGTTCAACATTTGTCCTAGGAAATGAAGAACAAAGCAGAAATCAAATAAGAACTGTAATCCCAAGTTGGGGGTGGGGGAGAGCCTCTAACCTGTTTTTTCCTCAAAAGAAAAATAGTTCTTTTTTGTGGGTTGCCTGGAAACAGATAGGTTTCCAGCATCAGCAACAGCTCTCCCCCGGGCAGGCGGATTATCTTTCTGCTGAGCTTGCTGAACCATTATTTATCACCTGCCAAGATTGATTACTCACCCTGGGACAATGACAGCCCTTCCTTTCCCCTGTTAATTACTGTCATCATTAATATCCATGTCACTAATTAGTATTCATTCACATTGAAACTCCTTTCTTGCTATCATATCCGTTCCCCCCACCACCCCACCCGAGACTTCAGCACCATTGTCTAGATTTCTACCCCCTTTTGGTTTTCTGCACTCCGTGTCTGGCCTAATTGCTCTCCCCAGTCCACCAGGCCCTGGTTTGCATTCACAGAGCTGAAGGATCACATTTAAACATTTAAGCCCCCCTCCCTCCCCCCCCTTTTTTTTTGGTCAAGAAGAGAAAGTCACAAAAACCTCTTTCCTTTTTACCTAGCAATGTGGGGACCACAGACCTGGATTTCTTGTCCCTGGTGCAGCCACCAAAACAGTCAGGGTCTTTATCTGGGGACTGGTGTGAGTGTCCTCGAGCCCCGGTGAGGGCCAAGCTGGACCCCCTGGCTGTCCTGGGTCCCTGCCCCCAGTCTGCAGCAGTAGTCACCTCCCCACTGTCCCTCACCCACCGTGGGCCTGTAGGGTGGACTTCAGCGAGCACAACAATGCCTCGTTCTCTCGGGTGTGGGGTGTTTTAGCTTCCTCGGACTAACCCAGGAGGGGCCAGCCTCCAGCCTTGTGGCAGGACGTAAATGTTGCATGTTCAGCCCCGGGGAAAAGTAAGGGAGGGAAATCTGTCATAATATTATGTCCTTTAAAAGACCTACAATTATTCCACAGCAGAATGAGGTGAGCATAGTGCAAACAACGGTCAGGAGAAAGCATTTTTCTTCTTTTTTCTCTTTCCTTTCTTCCTTTTTTCCCTCCGGCCCCCAATCATTTTTCCCCCTCTTATTCAAAAAAGAATTTGAAGCAGATTATTTTTCTATTCTCTCTCAAATGAATTGTTGCCCTTTGTTACCACTGTTGGATGCGGTTCTTATCTTAGTCAAGCTGCCCTGCCAAGGACTTAAAACCAAAAAAGAAACATTAGGAACAGATGCAGAATAGCCACCCTTTATCCCCAAAGGTTCTAAAACACTTGGCTGGAAGTTTTCTTTTTGAGGCTAATATATCCACATATATCCCAGGGATATCCATGAACTACATCAGAGGCACCCGAAACTCTTCTCCACAACATGCGTGGTGTGTTAGTACATTTAAGTAGACATTTCTATGCAGATATGCTTTCAGTTTCTATATGTGTTGTACATACGTATTTCAGTTATGTCTTTTACATATAAGGATGTGTATTGGAAGGGTGTTTGGACACAACTCAAACGTTCTCAAGTAGGGGATTGAATAATTAATTATGGCTCATCCATACAATACATATTTATTGAACACCTACTGTATTGAATGAAAAAGTAGAACAGGAACAGTGTGTATTGTAAGATGACATTTAAAAAAATTTTTTTAAATGACATTTTTACAATAGAAAATACATATTTACATTTGTATCCTATTATTTACGTATGTATAGATATATACAGGTACTAAGAAGAAAAGTTCTGGAAGGGTATTTAAACTGTTTAGGTGATCTTGGAGAGAGGGGAGGGTCAAATCACAGGAAATTTCTATTCTTTACATGTCCTTATTATTTGGAGCTCAAGAACTTTAATATATTGCTTACGCACTGAGAAAAAGACTTTTCACTGTCAAGAGCAGAGAGGGACGTGCTGGCCTCTGAGACTGCTGTGGGTAGGCTGTGGGGAATCAGGTTGCAGACGTAAAGCGGAGACGGTGGGGGGTACTCTGAGCTGCTGCCCCTGGGCCCTGGGCATGTCCTGCTCCCCTGGGAAAGGGCGAGGAGTAAAGAGTGGGAGGCTCACTCCTAAGCCTCAAGTTGTCACTCTCTGTGGCCACTGGGCCAGCTAAAGGGGCTGCTCACTGCAGTCCTGGACTAAGGGTGACCATCTGCACTCTGCACCCCTCAATATAAACTGGATTTGAGTAAGCTGGCAAGATCTTCCAATATTTTAGGGAGTTCTCTTTCTGGTTTGGGGGAGATCCTTACTATAAAAAGGTTCTATACTGAGCTTTGTGCTCAGGTGTTTTAAGCATCCCCAAAGATTAAGGGATACCTGGAACTTCCTCCCAAATAAGTCAGAACCTAAGGGGATCCTACTCTGAAACACTTGCCCCATTCTCCCCAAAGTATTGTAACAACTGGAGCCCAAACTGATTGTGCAAACTTGAGAAAAGACTGGTTCCAGGCACTTGCAAATTTCAAGTCATGTGAAACTTGGTAGCTTATAAATCATAGTCCTGATAATTGAAGCAATTGATAATTTACTTATCAATCCTCACCATTGGGGAAAGACACCTTCACTTGAGTAAACTCTTTCTGGAGCCCAACAAAAGATAAGATTGTTCCTGCTGTGAGTGACCTCCTGGTACTCCTCAGTCAAGGTTATGATTCAGTCCACCCCGGGGTTCTCACATACCTGCCAAGGTCTCTGCTGCACCCGTGAGTGAAGAGGACAGCTTTGTGCCACCTGATCACGTAGGTGCCACGTGCAGGGCAACACTCATGAAGGAGGGAGACATTGCCCAGGGCCCCTTGTGTACCAGGCCAGAGCCAGGCATGTGACACTATAGTCACATAGCATCGTGACAATAATTGTGCAAAATATGATATCTAGCCTACCCATTTCACAGATGAGGCCCAGAGAGGCCCAAGGCCACATACCTATAAGAGCCAAGTCTGGAATCCAGGAAAAACCCATGCCGGATACCATGGTCACTACACATTCTGCCTCTCTTATTTCTGAATAACATTCCAAACAGTACTCAGAAGAATAATCGGAAAGGGATACTCTGTGCTCATAGACATTCATTTAGTGGTAATAATAATTACTCTAATACTAGCTATTGAGCACTTTCTATATTTCAGGCTTTGGAATGACCCTACTCTAATAATCCCATGATGTAAATAGATTATTACTATCTCCATTTTGCAGATGAATGGAAGGACACCCTAAGTAGGGCAGTCTTTATAGTTTTAGACTTTTCTTTTTATGCCTTAGTTAAAAAACAAACACACACAGGGGTGCTTGGGTGGCTTAGTCGGTTAAGTGTCTGACTCTTGGTTTCAGCTCAGGTCATGATCTCAGGGTCCTGGGGTCGAAGCCCGTGCTGGGCTCCATGGTCAGCGGGGAGTCTGCTTGACATTCTCTCTTTCCCTCTCCCTCTGTCCCTCCCCACTCTCAAATAAGTAAATAAATAAATCTTTAAAACACACACACACACACACACAGGGGCTCCTGGGTGGCTCAGTTGGTTAAGCGACTGCCTTCGGCTCAGGTCATGATCCTGGAGTCCCGGGATCGAGTCCCGCATCGGGCTCCCTGCTCGGTGGGGAGTCTGCTTCTCCCTCTGACCCTCCCCCCTCTCATGTGCTCTCTCTCATTCTCTCTCTCTCAAATAAATAAATAAAATCTTTAAAAAAAAAATAAAACACACACACACACACAATGCAACAGTTAGCCAGCAGGGAAAGCTGAACTTACTTAAGAGATGTTAAACTTTAGGACTTTGGAGGGTGGGCACAGGGTATGGCCGGCAGGAAGACAAAAGGAGGGTCAGAAGGTAGAACTGGGTTCCCTGACAAGTCTAGTGGCATTTTGAAGAGTAGAGTTTGGTCAAGGCGCTTGAGTTTCTCCAAGGAAAAGCGCGACAAATTTCACAGATATATGCTTGTTTACCAAGCATATGAAGCAATAAAGTCAGGCTTGAGTTCAGTTCAAGCCGTGTCGCTTACAAACTGTGTGACCCTGGGCAGGTCCCCGAACCACCCTCCACCCCAACCTGCATTCCTTCATGGGCCGATGGGGTGAAGTACTGGCTACTTGGAGGGTAAAGCAAGATCACGTATCCACGCGTCCATGTACATGTCATGCCAGCGCAGTACCTGGGACAGAATAAGCATTAGCACACATGAGCTACAGACTTAGGGACCTTGTCTTGGAGCCAAGTATCTAATCGAATCATCTGCATGCAGCAACTAGAAAGTTTTGAGGGTGGAAGGCGGAGCACGTGCCCTCATCCCACTGCAATTCAGTCCAAAATAATGAACTGAGCATCATTCTTGGTTTGTGTGTGCTGGTCCCTGACATCCCCCATCCACCTCCTCTCCCTTCTCTTCTCTTCTGCCTCATGGACGCCCCTTCCACTCCCAGAATGCGCCATGATCCATCCCGCTTCAGGGCCTTTGCATCAGCAATTCCCTGGGCCAGTAATGCTCTCCCATTTCTCCACCTCTGCCCCGAGCTGACTCCTTCCTGCATGTCCTTTGGCCCTGACTTCCTCAGGAAAGCCTTCACTGCTCTCCAAACCAGGTCAAGTCCTTCAGATTTCACTTGCAGGGAATGGGGTTCCTTCTCCATTTGGAAGTAGACATCCACCATGTGGTTATTTGATCCATGTGTGCCTTCCCCTCTGTATTAGCTTCCTGGGGCTTCTGTAAGAAGTACCACCAACGGAGTGGCTCAAACAGCAGAAATGGACTGGGTCCCCTTTCTGGAGGCCAGACCCTGAGATGAGGGTGTTGGCTGGGTCCGTTCATCCGAGGGCAGCGAGGGAGAACCTATTCTGCTCCAGGCCTCTCTCCTTGCTTCTGCAGGTTTGTGGCAGTCTTGACGTTCACTGGCTTGCACACGCATCACCCTGATCCCTGTCCTCCTCTTTACATGGCCCTCTCCCTGCAGTGTGCCTCGGCATCCAACTTTTCCTTTTTAGCAGGGCACCGTCCTAAGGGATCAGGGCCCACCCTCACTAGTTCATATTAACTCATTACATCTGAAATAATCCTCTGTCCAAACAAGGTCACACTCTGAGATATTGGAGGTTAGGACTTCTACATATGAACTTTTGGGAAGACACAATTCAACTCCTAACACTTGCTAACCTATCACTCTGAGACTGTAGGACTCTGTCATTCTGTCCTCTCCCCAGCACCATGCAAAGAGCTGGAATGGAGCTAGGGTTTAATAAATGCTCATTGAGATGTAATATATTCAGTTATATTCAAATAGACATCATATAACATGTACCCATCCAGATGCACATATTCATTACATTTAAAAAATTCCTCTCAATTTTTGTGACCCCTGAAAACCTCATCCCAAACCAGCACCAACTGTGGATGGGCATTTTGCAACCATTGTTTTCGAGGACATTTTTGGGTGTTTTCACCCACTGACATGGTTCTCTTTCAAAAATCACCTCTTTTCTTGTATAAAGAAAGCTTAACAAATGAATGCTTGAAAAAATATTAGGCAGCAATTCCAAGCCTCCTCCTTCTCTTTATGCAACCCTGGCTGTCACCTGAAGAGCACGGTAAGCACAGGAAAGGGAGTCTTCGACTCTCTCCTTTGGGGCTGACGGCCACCGTCCCCTTCCCGCTTCTCTGCCTGTCCCTCTGCTCACTCCACAGGCTTCTAGACTGCAGAGTTCAAACTGCCTTTGACTGGCTTTGATCCACTGTGTGATTCTCCCTTCCTCACAGGCATCTGCAGAGTCTGACTTGGTTTTGAACAGGTTGCAGGGATGAAATCCAGACACGCCAAATATAATTTTGAACCCAGTGGGACCCACACATCACCACCTCATCCACTCCTAAACCAGGGCCTGGCAGGACCACCTCCCTGGGGTCTTCTTCCAGGCCACGCACATCGGCTTGCTGACCTCCACGGCCGTGTGGCCACTGCGCCCCTCAGCGACCCAGGGCCCACACAGCAGGAAGGAGGACCAGCTGCTGGGAAGCCCCTGGTGGGCCTCCCCCCTCAAGCCCAGCCTCCCTGCTCAGATCCTGCGTTTTCCCATTCTCTGAAATTTAAGGCTTCCCGGTGCATTATGAAAAATAATAGGGGGCAGGAGACCAGGCGAGGTTATTACCAACTCATAAATCAACCAGGAGGCTCTGAGGGTTGCGGCAAGGTGTCTGAGACGGGCCCCCCGGTTTGTTATCTCACCCAACCCCCCACAATTGATTCATAACCTCATAACCCTCCTGCGTCCCAATCCCAGGCCTTATATCTAATTGTCAGCAGCCGAGTACATGATTTGCAAGAGGATGCGGTGGCGGCAGGCGTGGGGGCGGAGGAGAGATTAGTTTTGTCAATCAAAAGCGTCCAGGGGAGGTTGGGGAGCACTCAGGATTTAGCTTCACAATCAGCGTATTAAAGAGAAGGCGGAACACGGTTACCCTGATTGGGCCTCGGTGTAGGGAGATGGAGGTCACGGCCACTGGGGGTGTAGCCTCTGTTCCCGGATGGTGGTGGCCACAGAGGCCCGCCTTCCGCTCAGTCCAAAGGCAGGAATGATGAGCAAGCAGACTGGGGGCTCCTGGGAAGAAGGGAGCTAATGCCAGGCCTCCAGCAGCACCCATCAGAGAGCATTACGCATGTTCTGAGGGTGGCCGAGTGTTCCGGGGAGGTTCCGGGGAGGGCTGGAGGGGACTCTGTAGCTGGCAGGTGCCAGGGCTACATTGCCTCTCAGCATTGTCTAATGGTCATCTCCTTTGTGCAAATTCTGGATCTGAACCGTGGTTCATGAACACGTGCATTTATATTGAAGTTAATCTTTGGGGCTAAGGCTTTCTTGAGGGTAGCAGGAGGAAGAGACTTTCTGATGCCCAGGTCTGCAGGCTGGGGTCCCTTCTCCGGAATGTGATCCATCCGTCTGCACTATTACACAATTATACTCACCCAGTTCCACAGCACGCTTTAATGCTTTAAGTCTGCAAAGTGCACTGGAAATCTGCCAGTGCCGTGGGATGGGCGAGGTGTGCACAGCAGGGGTGTGTGAGCAAGCCGGGGCTGAAGCAGCACCTGGCACACACAGGTTCATGAGCAAAGCTTTTACCGGTTTTGCGCTAATTCCAGCTCCAGTCCCCGGGAGCCTGCCTCTGGGCTTTGTCAGAGAACAGCTCCAGTGTGGTGGAGCGAATTTTTGCAATCAGATGGACCTGGGTTCAAGGCCTGGCTCTGCCCGTTGCTAGAGCATCCCCTTGGATGAGTTATTTCACAACACAGAGCCCCAGTTTACCCACCTGCAAAATGGGGTCAATCACAGAATCTCCTTCACATTCTGTTATGCTTATTAAAATGAGGTAGTAGAAAAGACACCACCCAAGTCTACTTTTCACCTACAACCCGTGTGGACCCCTCCATCTGCCCCAACTGGAATCTAGAGCTGATCTCCCAGGGAAAAATGCCCCACCTGGAACCAAGCCTCTTTCCCTGCTCCTCCCCAGCCTATGCTACAGGCCCTCTGGGGAGCTCACCACTGGTTCTAGTGCGGCTCTTCCCAGCTTCTCTGTTTCCTTTCATTCAGATGGATGAGCCCACTTTTTTTTTTTTTTTATATTTGAGAGAGAGAGCATGGGGGAGAGAGAGAGCATCGGTGGGGGGTGGGGAGGGAGGAGAGGCAGAGTGAGAATGACAAGCAGACTCCCCACTGAGTAGGGAGCCCAACTTGGGGCTGGATCCCAGGAATCCTGGCTCATGGCCTGAGCCAAAGGCAACGCTTAACCGACTGAGCCACCCAGGTGCCCCGAGCCCATCCTTTCAAACTTGGTCTGGGCTCTTCTCTATCAGCGAGAGATTTACTCCCAGATCCACTTCCAGTTCTTGAGGCAAAACACCAGGAAGACCCCTCCAAGACCCCTACCCCAGCTATAGCCCAGCCCTAGACTAGCTTCTCCCCCAGGAGCAGCGAGGAGGCCAGTGGCCTGGGTGTGAATCCAGGTGCCCCCTTCCACCAGCTCTGTGACCTTGGGGATGTGTCTTGCCCTTTGAAAGCTTCAGTTTCTATAAGATATGAAAAAAGCAGTCTGAGAGGGTAGACATGTGCTGATGTGTCCTTCAACACATAGCGAATGATGAGTACATGTTGACTTTATGATTATTATTATTGCTGTTACTCTGACTGGAACATTTCATTCATCCACCTGTGGTGATGAATAAAACAGCTCTGTCCTTAAACAGAAAGGCACACCAGTGGGCTGCAGGGACTGTGACTGGAGTATCTGTGGGGTGCTCTGGGGCCACAGGCAGGGAGTGTGTCAATCCAGCTGACCCAGTGTCAGGAAGCAGGTGTTTGGGATCAGTGGGAAACGCTGAGAAGACTGGCTGGGGTGTGGGGCAGGGACGGAGTAGAGGATGCAGAGCCAAGGGCTCTCCCCGAGCAGCCTGAAGGAACCACACGAATGCCATCTGGGACACCTACCATTTATATCAAGGTCAAGGTGGATTCACAGCAAGTCTCTGTGAAAGGGAAGTGTCCTAGGAGGGCAAGAAGTGAGCAGTATGCACTCGCATCTCTTATGTGCAAAGCATTGTAGCTCGGCACCAAGGGCTGAGATTCAAGTGTGAATGAGAAAAAGAAGCAGGCTTAAGAGCTAAAGGGAAATGATCTCAGAGTTGCTGAGGAATGAGCTCATGTTCTCCCTGCATAAGGATGCTGGCCTTTCCCTCCGTTCTGTTCCCAACCTGAGCCCCATGGTCTCTGTCAGCATTGCCGTGAATCCTGCTGGGCCAGTCTGCAGCCCCCATACCTCCGCAGCCAGTGGGGCCCCCTGAACCCAGGAGAGTGTCACACCCCCATGATTTCCCCGCCTCCCCACCTTTCAGGGGAGGGCCAGAGGCTCTGGGTTCTCTGGGGTCTGCTGCCATCTTGCCTCCCCAGGACCCCACTCCCTCGACTCCACCAGGATTGACAGCCTTGAGTGCCAAAGGCAGAGAGCTGGGCTGTCTGAGAGTGGGGAGGTGTTGGCACCAAGCACAAGCAGTGGCCGGAGTGACAGGAGCTGGTCAGAGGACTGTGTGTCCTGCCCTTGTTGATGACAGGCCGGGGCCTTGGATAACCAGGAGGCAGAATGGCCCTCATTGCTCAGTTGTCAGTACGACACCAGGGCTGGGCCCAGGCCAAGCCACACCACCCGCCCTCCCCGCCCCACTCTGTCCTCCTGAAATCCCTCACTCCTTTTCTTCTTTAGGCAGAGAAGTAAGGGGCCAGGGCCTGGCTTGGGAAGATTTGAGGGAAAAGGGAAGTGGCCACTGAATGGAGGGGAGTTTTGAAAGTCTACAAGTCAGACCTCTCTTCCCTGCCTTTTCTGGTTTCAGCAGGCCCAGGTTCTTAAATTAGTCACATACCCATGTGTGGGGACAGGGAAGGACACCGAGGGAGGGGACCTGAGGCTTGCAGGGCCTGGCTCCCTCCTCTTCGTTCCCTCAGTCTCTCATTCCAGCCTTCCTTCCCCCATCCCCTCCCAGTGATTGCGCATGCCCTTAGCAGGCTCACACCCTCACAGCCTCACACACTCACACCCTCACACGCTCACATGCTCACACACACCCTCTCATATTTCATAGTCCTCTCATTGCTCCTGTAATACATCCCCATCCCTAAAATCCTGACAAATGACAAAAACAAGTTTAGATTCAGAACAAGTTTTGAAGAAAGAACAGTTTTTTATCTGTTAGAAACCCAAGTAATACGGAGTATAGGCCAAAGATCAGTACTCCTCATATGGTCAGCTCTGCCATGAGTCCCCTTGCTGGGACTAATCCTGACTGTCCCCAAGCAGTGGCTGTGGAGGGAAACAGAGGGGCCGAACCCAACCCGCAGAAGGGAGAAGTCACCGCATTCATCTCCAAGATGTTGAACACATTTTCTCTGGTAAGCTTCTAGATGATTTTGGTCCTCCCTGGTTAAGGGGTGGTCTTGGTGCTGAGGGCAGAGGGTTGGGATATCAGCTGGGCAAAGGAAGGCCGGAAAGAAAAGCGAAAGAGCCACCACTGCAAGTGGGCGGGATTCTAGTAGAAAGTCTGGTCATGCTGACACTGTGTCAGTGAGGTCCTGGAGGGGAGCAGGGCGCCCCGTAAATACCACAGTTGGGGAGCATGCAAGGAGGGTGCTGTAGACAAAGGGATGGTGAAACAGTCTAGAGCCAGAGCATCGGCTAGAGAAGTTTCTAGCACTAGGTCCAATAGGACGGGAAGACAGAGCAGTTATGGAAGCCCAGAGGTGGGGTTGCTGTAAGAGGGGGTGGCTGCACAGGGACTATGGCTTTTAGGACAATACAGCCACTATCAGACCGAGGTCTTTGAGGGATCAAATGCTGTGGCCTCTCCTTCTCTGCACTGAGGTCCTGCTGGTGCCAAAGGGCAGGGGTTGAACCTGTTGTAGCCAGGGGGCAAGGGAGCCTGTTAATGCAGCCCTCCGTGGGAGCCTCTGAGGATGCAGAGCTGGGCGGGAACGGGGGAGGGTGGCTCTGGAGGGACACAGGGAGAGGATCCAGCACTGAAGTGGAGGATAGAAAGCATTTACCATAAGGCCTATCCATAAAGTGTTGTTCAGGCGCGTTTATTCTTCAGCACACTTTACTTCAGCAGAAGGCAGGGTGGAGGATTTTGCTCTGATGTCCTGGTCCCCCGACACTGATACTTTTCAGCTCTAAGGAGATGTAGTGCTCAAAGGGGCTGCACACATACCAGCCCTAAGTCACCAGCACAATACACCTGAGCCTTCGCTCAGATGCTCCCACTTTACAGATGGGGAAACGGAGGCTCAGAGCCTAATGGCTTCTTCACTCACTCGTTCCGTTGAGCTCCTGCTGTGCCCCCTGCTGTTCTTCATCTGGAGAGGTGGCCTCCAAGCTCACACCTTCACAGAGAAGTCAGACTATTAAGAAGCAAGGCACGCAAAGACAGCAACAACAACCAACCAGTGCAATAGTGAAGACGAAACGGGGTGGCGGGAGAGAGGGAGACTGCGGGCTGCGGAGGCTGGGAGGTGAGTGGGTGGTGGTTACCTGCGGGCCTGAGCAGCAGGAAGGATGGGTTGTGTGAGTATTTGGAGGCAGAGCAGGGATGCCAAGACCCCAGGTGGGCCTGGAGATGCAGGCCAGGCTGGAGATGAGCCCGAAGAGGGAGGGGCCACAGTGGGGAAGCCTCTGAAGGGCTCTGAGAAGGGGAGGCGCCTGGCGTGGGCTTTCATTTCTTTTAGGTCAGTGATTCCACAAGTCCGTACGTGACACTGTGCTCATCACAAGTGTAGCTATTGTTGCCACCAAACAGCTCTGTGACAATACCATCGACTATCTTCCCTATGCTGTGCCTTCTGTCCCTGTGACCTCTTCATTCCATAACTGTAAGCCTGTACCTCCCACAAACAGGATGGAGGTTCCTCAAAAAATTAAAAATAGAAATACCATATGATCTGATAATTCTACTACTGGGTATTTACCCAAAGGAAACGAAAACACTGATTTGAGAAGATATACGCATCCCTATACAGTGTTATTTACAACAGCCAAGATATGGAAGTGTGTCCGTAAACAAATGGATAAGGAAGATGTGGTATGTATACACAATGGACTATTACATAGCCGTAAAAAGGGATGAGCTCTTGCCATGCGGCATGTTTTTCAAAGATGGCTTTGGCTGCTGGGAGGAGGGGTTGTAAAAGGACAGGAGCAGAAGCTGGGAGACCAGCTAGCAATCATTTTCAGTGGGTTGGGGGAATCTGATGCTGGCTGGGCTCCATGGTGGCAGTGGGTTGAGAGAGGCAAGTAGAGTCCAGGCTACCTTGGAGGCAGGGCTCCCGGTCCTCTTTAATGGATGGGACATGGAGACTCAGAACAAGAGGAGTCAGGATTGACTCCCAGGTTTCTAGCTTAACTAATTGCATGCATAGTGGAACTTCGACCAACTGAGATATGGAAGCACGTTGGGGAGGAAGCCTGGGCCTCCTTTGTTGGCCATGTCTTGTCTGAGATTTATATATAGTAGCCATCTGGTTGGAGTTGTCAAGTTGGCTGTTGGACAAAAGAGTCTGGATTTTTGGGGGGAGAGCAGGCTGGGGATGCTACTTGGGAGTGATTGGTGTATAGGAAAGCACCTCAAGCAGGGGCGCTGGATGAGGTCACCCATGGAGAAAATGTAGATGAGAAGACAATGGCATTGGAACGAAGTCCTTGGCTTGTAAATGGTGCAATGGCAGGGGACACAAGGCTGTCCTTCCTTAATCTGAAATGCCTTCCGTTGCTCTGAATGCCCAGGCTTCTCTCTTCTTGATTTCTCCTGTGACCATGGCACTCCATTCCCTTGCTCGGGAGACAGCAGGAAAAATGAGCTCCCACACTGGATCTTCTCTGCCAGGCTCCACCAGAACCTGCTGTTAGAGCTGGTAGAGCTCTTGCTCAGGTCTCTACTGGGGGGGAAGTCCATACTACCACCATTTACAGCCCCTGACTGCTCTGTCCAGTGACCAAGCCAAAGAGACAGTTAGGATTTTGGTATTCTCTTCTGATTTATGACAAGTTGAAACATGTTTTCTGGCTTTTCTAACACTAAATGATAGCTGACTCCTTGAAAGCATCTTGTGCGACTCTGGAGCCGGCCTGTGGCCAAGCACTCTATCTGAACGCTGGACACGGTCACTCAGCCCAGGAGGTGACCTCAAGCTCCAGATCCCACCTGTGTTAGAAGACTTTGGGGTGGAAAGGTGTCAGGAGCCAGGTGTCTTTCTTACGAGCGAGACTCATTTCCTACCAATCAACTCCAGACAGAGAGAAGCTGGCTTTTGTCTAGGGAAGATGCTGAGAATATTCCCAAATGAAAAAACCCTGCGATAACTAGGAAAGAATAAGTATAAAACCCAACATGAGTTTATTCTTTCTGGCCCCATGGTCTCATCACCACCCCTGCCCAAGTGCTGGATACTTCCAAAATAGAATAGGGTTGTGGTGGTAAATAATTAAGGATATTGCTAGAATTCATAAAGAGAATACAACAGGATCCAAATGATGAATGGGGAGAGCTATACGAGGAACCCCGAGCCAAGGAGAGGTGCTGTAAGTGATCACAGAATTTAGCTTATGATTCCTGGAAATAATAAAACGATTAAGTTAATTGCACTTGTTTCTTGGTTTGTCTTCTCCACTGGGGCCTATGAGGGTCCCTAAGGAGAGAGATCCCCGTCTCCCCAGCTCTGCCTCCCTAACGCCTTGCACAGAACACATCACAGATTTTCAGTAAACATCTGATGAATATATTATAGAGTGTTGGCCAAAATCGACGATTTGCATTTTGGTGTAACTAATAACTGCCTTTTTTTCTTCCAGATGTTGGTTTTGATAGGGTTGGTTTCTTCTCAGGGCCACTACTGAATCTTGATAGTAAGGCAGGCCAGATAGATCTTTGGTATGGAAAGTTACCTTGCTGTTTCCTATTGCAGATTGTTTGTGTGTGTGTTAAAGATGAGGGGGCCAGTCCAGGGTCTTATTTTAAGTTATCCAGGACTAGCGCATTCTTGCCCACCCTGGTTCTCCTGGTGCTATTGTAGTAAAATATGGTCAAAGCTCTGAAAGAATTATTAAAGCCGAGATTAATATTGAGGTTGTACAGCTTAGCTTACAGGCAGAACTAAAGGCTGGTGTCTGATCAATACGTGATAAAAGTGGTCATCATACCCATGCTGATGGGAGGGTAGTGCATTGAGAGAGTCAGACTTGGAGCTTATTAAGTAGAGACTTGTGTATCCTTTTGAGGGACTGAGATTAAGTTTGGCTGCACATTCCAGAAAAACAAAACAAAACAAACAAACAAAACCAAACAAAATGACAGTGACTTAACCAAGACAGAACTATATTTGGTAAAAGAAGTCTAGAGGTGGTGGTTCCATAGGTTCTCAGGAATCCATGCCTTGATGTTTCTCTTCCACCCTCCTGGTGCTTGGCTTCCATCCCCAAGGTCACTTGATGGTTCAAAAAGTCTGCCAAAGCATCAGGCGTCACCTCCCAGCTTTAGGAAGGAGGAAGCAGGAAAGGCACAAGAGCTAAAAAGTGCCTTTCCCTGTTGACACACCTCCCTTCAAGCACATTTTTTGGGAGTCCCTTACTCTATTTACACATTGTGAAACACAGAATAATGGCTCCCCAAAGATGCCCATGTCCTAATCCCTAGAACTGTGACTATCTACCTTACATGGCAAAAAGGACTTTGCGGATACGATTAAGGCACTCAAGATGGAGAGATTCCTGGACTATCCACGTGAGATCAATGTAATCACAAGGATCTTTATAAGAGAGGGAGGGGGTGTCCGAGAGAGGAGATATGATGACAGAGCAGAGGGGTGTGTGTGTGCATGTGAGAGAGAAAAAGAGAGAGTGGGAGAGAGAGGGAGGGCATGAAAGCAAGTGAGGAGAGGTGAGGGAGGGGGGAGGAGAGAGAGAGGGAGAAAAGGCGGCTAGCTGCTGGCTGTGAAGATAGAGGAAGCCTACGGAGGGAGGAATGCAGGCAGCCCCTGGAAGCTGGGAAAGGCAAGGAAACACACTTTCCCTCAGAACTTCCAGAAGGAACATAATTCTGCCAATAGCTGGGTTTTAGCCCTCTAAGACCCATGTCAGACGCCTTACCTCCGGACGGTAAGATAATACATCCATATTGTGGTAAGTCACTGGGTTGGCAGTAATTTGTTGCCCAACTCAGTCACTGACCACATCTCCTCGCAAGGGAAGCCGGGAAATAGACTTTTACTCTGGGCAACACTGTGCTCAGCCAAAAATGGGGCTTTCTTACTAAAGAGGGAAGGAGAAATAGGTGCCGGGGTCAGTCACAGCAGACTTCCAGGTGGGGCTGTGATGCAAACGGAAGCGTCTCTATATTTAGGAGGGGAGAAAAGCATTCTTCTCAAAATAGAACTGGCAACACTTGGAATCTATATTGAGGAAATATACCTAAGAAGGTGGCATAAAAACTTGAGAAATATTGTGGCAACTGATCAAAAAAAGGGGGTTTAAGTAATTCTTTTGGCAGAACATTTTCTAGTATGCCTATTTTAGCCTATAGGATTGTCTGAGCCCGGCTGGGAAGTCTGTAGCCTACAACAGGACTTTGATTTTGAGAGAAATAGCTCACTTGGTTATCAGTAAGACTTTTGGTCTCCCAAATTTCTCTTGTTAAAGTCGGGCCACAAGTAACTATAGCTCCTTTTTACCAATACAATTACTATCCTATTTCTAAAGGGTTGAAAGTGGTACACATCCTGTCCACTGGGTTTTCCACTTTTTTGGAAATGTCAGAGATGAGATCTTGCTGCAGGAAGAGGGCACTTCAACTGTCACATGGCGTTTAATAAGTGGCTCCAGGAGTCATCACAGGTGGGCAATGGGAGGTACCTGGCCAGTGACAGAGGGAATTCTGCAGTGAAGGCAGAGATTGATCCCAAGAGAGCCAAGAATGCTCAGGGGGCCTCCCCTTTGCCAACCATTGCTTCCAACATGAGGTGAAGGCTGGGAGCTAACAACTCCTGCTAGGGTTCTCTCAGAAACAGCACCATTCCGAGTGAGGCTGAATCTTCCAGAGAGAAATAAATCTTCCCATCTGTCTGTCCGTCCATCCATCCATCCATCCATCCATCCAACCATCCATCTATCCTTTTATCCAAATAACCCACAAATATGTATTAGATGATCTGTAACCTGAGCTAGAAGAAATGTTGGGACCAGTTAATTCTCCTTCATCCTTAGTCAGTGAGTAAAACCCAAGTGCCTCTGGTGCCCCATTATTTCTGTCTCATTTCTTGTTGCTTTGAGCTTCTTCCCTTAATCAGCCTCTCCCCCGTTTCCCCATGCACGTATCTGGAACCTCTGTTCTCCAGCTCCATTGGTGAAAAAGCCTTCACCTAAGCACAGAAGGACCCCCGACCTCCTGGTCTTTGCTCACTCCCCTGCAGTTGTTTCAAGGGCCTTTTTTTTTAGAGGGAGGGAAAGAGAGAGAGAACAGTGGGGGAGGGGCAGGGGAAGGAGAGAGTCTCAAGCAGATTCCCCGCTGAGCTCCGAGCCTGACACAGGGCTCAATCTCACAAACCTGAGATCATGATCTGAGCTGGAACCAGGAGTCAGAGGCTTAACTCTTCACTGACCAAGGCCCCCAGGCGCCCCTCCAGTGCCTTCATTCTTGGACCACCCTCCCCCACCCCACCACCTCATTTGGGGTGAGGAGGGAAAGTAGGCATCTTCCTTGCTCTCTGATGTCCTTTAGGACATTTCTTCTTTTTCTTGTGTAAAAATTCCTGACGATTTGAGGCTTGCATATATGCTACCAGGTCCCACTCAACCCCTCCTCTTGCCTGTCATCTCTAGTTTTGTTCATTCCTCCTCATTCATGCAAGACTTTGACACGATTTTATTCTCCCCCCCAAATCCTGCTGTTATCCTTGGTGATCATGTTATCCACGTGGAGGACCCATTTAATGGTTGGCCTCACAATTCCCTGCTCTTCACTCCAATGACCTTCAAATTCAAACCATATCCCTCTTCCTGTCGATAAATGGGGTAGAGATTCTGGAGTCAGAGCTCCGTAAGAGTGACCAGGGTTCTGTGCCAGGGCCCCAGAATTTAGAAAGCACCACAGAATGATTTTCAAATGTTATGCAAATACTTAAACGTTTCAGTTCTCCAAACACATTGCAGCTCTCCAGCCGTGTCCTGTTTTGAATGGTAAAGTTCAGGCCTCTCATCAGGACATAGAAAAGGCCAAGCCCATCCATCAGCTTCTCCCTGCTGACTCCCTGGCTCTTTTGTACGTGCTGTTCCTTCACTCACCACACCGGGCCTATCCCCAAGTCCCCTTCAGGGCCCTGCTCGGATGCTACAGCCTCCCCCTGCCCAGACTCCATGTACTCCTGCAGCCCACACCCATGCACCTCCAGCAAACTGCCTGCCACACTGCGTGGCTGTTGCCCGCCCAGGGACCTGTTCCTCTCACTACACGGACGCCACCTGCAGAAACGCACAGCATCGCGTCCGTCTCTAAATGCCCGTTGCCAGGCTGCGTGCCCACCGTTCAGCAGCCACTCGGTTGTTCCCGTGGAACAATGGACCTTTACAACCCACAGAGTCCAACTGCCCGACAGCACAGTGGGCTGGTCTCCCGACCTTCAGCTCCCACCCTGCTCCCGTCCCACTCACCGTCCTCCTCCTCACGGCCGATGGCAGCCCCGTCCTTACAGCTGCTCAGCGCCACCCCGCACGGCGACCCCGGAGTCCTCTCTTTCTCTCACACTTCACAGCCAACGTCTCAGGGAATGCGGTCGGCCTCCCCTGCCGAACGTGGGATGTGTCCCAGAACGCAGCGCTTCTTACCAGTCCACTGCCTCTGTCCAGGACTGGCCACCCTCTCCCGCCTGCGTCCCTCACTGGGCTCCCTGCTGTCGCCCTTCCTTCCTGGGGCTGCTTCCCCACGTGGCAGAAAGAGCCGCCACCCGTGCCGGTCAGCTCAGATCTGCTGAGAACGCTGAAGGGCCCGGAGTCCTTACAAGTCCCCACAAGACTCTCCATCCTCTGAGCACACTCCCCACTCAGCTCCTTCCCCAGAACCCACAGGCCAAATCCCCAGTCACCCTCTCATGGAGGCTTCTCAGACCACACCGGGAGCACAGCAAACTGCCCCCATGCCGTGCTCCCGACTCCTTTCCCGGTTCTACTTGTTAACCTTCCACATACTAGATGCTTTTTTTTTTTTTAGATTATTTATTTATTTGTCAGAGAGAGAGAGAGAGAGCCCAAGCAGGGGGAGCGGCAGGCAGAGGGAGAAGCAGACTCCCTGCCGAGCAGGGAGCCCGATGCGGGGCTCGATCCCAGGACCCTGGGATCATGACCTGAGCCGAAGGCAGACACTTAACGACTGAGCCACCCAGGCATCCCAACTAGATGCTTTACTTACTACATAGTCTCTGTACCCTGGGCTGAACCACAAGCTTCACCGGGGCAAGGACCATATCCATTTTGTTTGTAGATACATCCCAAGCACCTGGGAAAATGTCTGGCACATAGTAGGTACTTCACAAAATGAACGTTTTTCCACGCAGAATTACTTTTAAAAGAATGATGCGATTCCCAGATATGTCGGCTATGGTTGCTGCAAAAAAACCAAACCCCAAACACCCCCAAAGCCCCCCCAAACCGGCCCCCAAACCACATCGCTTTTTTTGCTCAGGAATCTGCCATCTGGGCAGAGCTGGATGGGTTCAGTTCACTTCACCCCACGCAGCATCAGCGGAGGTGGCTCCCCTGGGGGCAGGAAGATCTCCTTTTAAGATGCCTTCCCTGGCTGGCAAGTTAGCTCTGCTGGGAGCCAACCAGGGTGTGCGCTGGGGCCTCTCCTGTCCATGTGGGCCTCTCCATGGGCTGCTCAGGCTTCAGTGCAGCTCGGTGGTTGGATGCCAAGAGCAAGCATCCCAAGAAAGCAAGGCAGAAGGGCATGGAGTTTTTAAGACTTCGCCTTGGCTAACACAAAGTAACATACATTACAGAGCATTACCTCAGCTACACTGCATTGGCTCCACCTTTGGGGACGGAAGAGTGACAAAGTTCTGGAAGAGCATGTGGGACGGGAGATAGTATTCCACACGTCCCGGAAATACACTCTGCCATGCAGGGGTAGTGCCCAAGTCTTGTTAACACGTGTCAACCATGCTGAAAGGGCACTTAGGAAGGACTTATGCAAATGATAAACCTCTGGGAATGTGACAGTGCAAGTTAAGAGATATTGATAAAGTGATAGTTTATTATGTCATACTGAAGTGGACCAAGCAGGGGATTTGGACTACAAGTGTGTTTAAACAACCCCCAACTTCACTTACTGTGTACAACCTTGAAAAAGTCACTTTACATCTCTGAGCCTCAGCTTCCCTGCCTGTAAAATGGGGATAATAAACTTATCTTGCCTGCTTGACACTAATAATCTAATAGGATCATGCCTCGGGAAGTGTTCCCCAAACCATGGAACAGTTTGCTCTATACTTCTGCAGGCCAATCATGGTCTAACAGTCATTCAGATTTTTATTCTGAAGAAGGAGCACCTACTGAGCTGTGGGGGTGGCACCCCCGACTTTATGACCAGGCTTGCTACTGATTAACTGTGAGATACTGAACAAGTCATTAGTTTTTCTCAGCTTCAGTTTTGTCACGACGTGGAGGGATAATGCCACCTCCCTGCTTAACTCAGAATTACGGTAAGGACTTGATATAGATGAACTCAGAGGCTTACAGTAAAGACTTAATAATATGGGATAGTTCACTTGGTAATAATTACATTATTACCTAAGCCCCCATGATTTTCTATTCCGAAGAATTAATTTTTTGTCAATACCAAAGTAAAAGATTTCATTTACTTTAAAAGATTTTATTTTTTACTTATTTGACAGAGAGAGAGAACACGAGAGAGGGAACACAAGCAGGGGGAGTGGGAGAGAAGCAGGCCTCCCGCCGAGCAGGGAGCCCGATGCGGGGCTCGATCCCAGGACCCTGGGATCATGACCTGAGCTGAAGGCAGACGCTTAACGACTGAGCCACCCAGATGCCCCTAAAAGATTTTAATAATTAAAAATCACATCTGGTGTAGCCACTGTGAAAAGCAGTATGGAGGTTCCTCAAAAAGTTAAAAATAGAACTACCCTATGACCCAGCAATTGCACTACTAGTTATTTATCCAAAGGTTACAAAAATAGTGATCCAAAGGGGCACATGCACCCCAATGTCCACAATAGCCAATATATGGAAAGAGCCCAAATGTCCATCGACAGATGAATGGATAAAGAAGAAGTGTATAATGGAATATTATTCAGCCATCAAAAAGAATGAAATCTTGCCATTTGCAACGATGTGGATGGAACTAGAAGGTATTAAGCTAAGCAAAATAAGTCAGTCAGAGAAAGACAAATATCATATGATTTCACTCATACGTGGAATTTAAGAAATAAAACTGATGAACAGAGGGGAAGGGAAAGAAAAATAAAATAACAGAGAGAGAGAGACAAACCATAAGAGACTCTTAACACTAGGGAACAAACTGAGAGTTGCTGGAGGGGGGAGGGGTAACTGGGGGATGGGCATTAAGGAGGGCACGTGATGTAATGAGCCCTGGGTGTTATATGCACCTGATGAATCACTAAACTCTACCCCTGAAACTAGTAATACACTGTATGTTAACTAACTTGAATTTAAACTTTAAAAAATCACACAATTTCCCCGAGATTCCCCCTCTCTCTTTCTCCTCATTTTATAAAAACAAATGTTTACGTTTATATGTAGCTCCTTGTAGTTAAAAAGCTGTTTTCCACTTTGTTTGTTTTTGCAATAATACTATAGCAATCAACAGTTCTAGGTTTTTTTTTTTTTTAATGTATCTTCTATGATTTCCTTAAGATAAATCTCTGTAAGTGAAATCTCTGGCTTACTCTCAAGGCTTCCGAACCTGCTACACCAAATTCTCCTTCTTCTGGAAGTGCATGCTCCTGTTTATCTCCTTGTGTCCCACACAGCACTAGATATCTGCATTCTTGTTTATCACTGCCAGTCCGACTGGGAGAAAATGGTAGCCCATTTCAGAAAAGAACTCTGTTTTTATCAGTGAGATGTAAATGTTTCGGATACATTTATTGGCTATTTGTGTTTCTTCTCCTGGGGTACCCATCTTTGTAGATTGATTAATAGGGACTTATGAAGTATTAAAGTTATAACACCTTATCTGAAATTTGTGCTATCCAATGTTCCTCCTTCAATTTGTTATTTATACTGAAGATGCCTTCGGAGGTAGAGTTTTTAAATATTTTATCCCAATCCATCAACTCTTTCTTCTATGGTTTCTGCCTTTGTTGCTGTGCCTGCAATATTGTCAAGGTTTTTTAAGGGACGAGCTCTTATGAGTTTTTGTGGAATTCATGTATTCATTCATTCATTCATTCATTCATTCAACAAATACTTACTGCCCACTTCCTGCGTGACTGGTCCTATTCTTAGCACCGGAGTATTACCTAAAGCATAGAGCTGAGCTCAGAATGAGAACATTTATCCCTGAAGGACTTGGAAACTGAAATGAGCACAAACCCCAAACACATTCCAGTCTATTGAAGGACCAGCTGCACAGAAGGGTTCGGCCCCTCGCGGCCATTATAGCGATGCCACCCAGAACTCAGATTCTGGGATTTGGGGGCATTTTACAATGACTAAAATCTATATGGGCATGACAATGCTTAGGAAAGGGTAACAGGAACACCATGGACGGGAAGGCCTGAAAAGACGCTGGGGAAAGTAGTTAATAGGTTTTGGTCCACATCAGCCCAAAAGGAATTGTCATCAATGACATAATGTTTCATTTCATTAGTCAGTTAAATGCAGATATTATCTATCCCCCAAGACTCCTTTTAGAATCTTTCTGAATCACATAATTCCAGCAAGAGAAGAACTACCTCTCCTATGAGGGTTTTGACTGAGAAAGACCCATGAGCAAGGAAAGAGCATCTGGGTTTACTGCCCCTTGGCTGGACCTCGTCCACTCAAGGGAAGTCTCAATGTCCTCAGGTTGCCAACCCCAACCTGAACAAACCTCTGCTTATTTATTTGTTATACTTTTTATCTCACATTTTTCTTTTGAGGTGAAACAATAAATCCCCAGAAAGCTCACCCCCAAAAGAAGTGTTCTGCAAGAGGCACAAAGGCTCAGCCCATAACACATGGGACATTCTAGCAAAGACTGGAACAGGACAGGATACGTGGCCTGCTCTCCTTACCCCGAGAGACGAGATGTGGGTTTGTCTAGGTCCAGGCAGAGTGCCTGGCCTTACCAAGAATACTCCCAAGCAGATGGCCACCCTAGGAGACCGAACCCCCTTCATTTACTGGAACCAACTCATGCCCGAAATGCCACCTGTATGGCTTCACCACCTGAGTAAATGTCCCCAGGAGACTGGAAGCCACATGAGGAGAGGAATACATCTGCTTTTGTTGATCATAACTCTAGTCTAGCACTGAAGGAATGAATGGGAGGGTGGGTAGGTGCCCTGACTTACGACTTGTGATGAATGATTTTGTAATGAGTAAATTGCTAATAGTTATTTTTATCTCATCTTATATCTTAGAATTAGGCACCAGCTGTTTGGTTTTGAGAGGAGAAGCCAGCCTGAGGTCATCCAGCATGTGTAGGAGGGACAGATAGAGATTACATGGAGGAAATACAGGTGGAAAAAGAAAAGGCCCTATCAGTGGGACCCATTTCTGGCTATTTCATGATCTTGTCTATAGCCAGCTCTGACACGGATGGTTTGTAAAAGAATCTATCCAAAATTGTGTTCCTCATTCAAAACATTGCTGAAGGACCATCTTCCGAAAGTCAGAAGTTCAAAATCAAAGTGTCAGCAGAGTTGGTTCTTCCTGGAGGCTGTGAGAGAGAAACTGTTTGTACCTCTCTCCTGGCTTCTGGTGGTTCCCAGCTTTCCTTGGGATTCCTTGGCTGGTAGACGCATCATTCCTATATCCATCTATTGAATGGTAATTTCCTCCATGTGTGACACCAGTTTATTTGTCCCTTTGATACTCCTCAAATTTGACCCTGCCCCACCCTATATGGGCACCCACTCCAGGTCTCTTGGGTTGGCTCACTGAAGCTGGACGTGAGTTCTCCTGAAAAAAGACTCCTTTCTCCTCCCATTCAATTCCAGCCAGGGCCACTTCTCCATCTCATTTCTCTAGATTTGGTTTCCCCAAGGGTGTAGACACTAACAAGAATTACTAGGTTATCTCACCCCTTTATTATAATAAATAATAAAGATGCTATGTATATTTATTTGTTATTATGTATTGATTTATGTTATATTGCAGATACAAAGCTGCACATTATAGTTATGATGACTCAAGAATTCCATCCTCATATCCAGTTTAACCCCTGAGACAAGTCTGTGAGGTCAGCAGGCGGCATTATTCCCACTTTTCAGATGAGGACACTGGAGCCCCTGCCCCACACCACAGGTCAAGTGGGCAGTGGCCTCCTAGAGAGGAGGAGGTAGGAGCTGCAGGCAGGGTGTGGGCATCAGGGTGTGCAGAAGTTAAGAACAATCAAAGGGTCAGTGATGAATCCGTCTCCCACTTGGCACCCCAGTGACAGAGGTCAGGGCACAGTGGTTTCGGAGGCTCCTGGAGGGGGAGCATCCCAGACACTCTGCTTACAGTTAGGAGAAACTAGATCCTTCTTTCTCAAGAGAGCATGGAGGGTCAGCTTGAGGAGGGAGGCAGCCACTGAAGGCATGATGTCATAGCTAGAAATTCTCAGTTTTGGTGACACCAATTTACTTCTCTGTTCTGTGTGCAAGACACTTCTATGCAGCCTTTGGTTTCGTTGGAAATACAAGCTATTACATTTCCCATCATTTTTTAAAAAGATTTTTATTTATTTATTTGACAGAGAGAGAGAGAGAGAGAGAGCACAAGCAGAGGGAGCAGAAGGCAGAGAAAGAGGGAGAAGCAGGCCCCTGCTGAGCAGGGAGCCTGATGCGGGACTCGATCCCAGGATCCTGGGATCATAAGGCAGACGCTTAACCAACTGAGTCACCCAGGCGACCTCCCTTCATTTTTATTACCAGACAAATCTTAGCCTACCTCCCTCTATTCCTTGGCTCCCAGCGGTTCTGGCCACTCTTCCTCTCTCCTGATCTTCACTCCGTCTCTCCAATCCCATGCCTTCCACTCACCCCACACTTTCAAACCCTGGAAATGATTCAACCAACCCATGCTGCTTGCTGTCCTTTTCCTCATTTTACAGGGAAAAAGAGATCCTCGCTCAGTTTTAAGACAGAAATCAGTACAATAAAACTTAACCGTGCTCATCTTTTTGGCAGAAACAGCCTGTTGGTTTAAGGCGGAAATTACTTGGGGCTGAATAGACGTCCTTGCCCAAGGCCGGGATTCCTTCCAGCCCGGAGTTTTCGAGCACTCCTGGGGGTGCAATGCACACGATCACCACACCGGGGCGCTGTTGTTCTTGAAAGCCGCAACACTTCACAGGCAGCGTCTTCAGTTAGGAAAAAAATGCCAGGATCCAGGATTGCGGTATTGATTTCTTATTTCTTCTAAATGTATAATCATGGGTACTCTGAATGATTGCTTAATTTCTTAGTTCTAGAGGTGGTAGCTGAAGTCTGTCTGATGCCACAGCATCTTCCAGAAGCAAATAATGAAGGTCAAGGGAAATGAGCTTCCAGCCGAAAGTTAACTTGCTAAAGTTGTTCAGGAGTTTGAAAAGGTTCCAGACCCCCAGGTTATACGGATTAGATAAACATGTGAATTTCTGCGGTCCGAGAGATACAAGGGGAACAAATGAGTAGGCGGGCAACAAGAGTTTTAGGTTTATCTGAGGACGGTAGAGGGGAAGAAGAGGGGGGTGGGGTTAGCCTTGTAAATTGCGCGGCGGCGATGGCTGCTTATGACAGAAGCGTCATTAAGCCCGCGCGTCCAGAATTTAGGAGACTGTGGGTTGAAGGCCTCGCTTCTCCCAAGTGTCTGCAGCCACCTCGATTCCTCAGATCCTCAGTTTCTCCTGGCATATAGAGGGTGCTTAGCCTTGCCTGCAGACAGGGGCAGTCTTGAGCTGATACTAACTCCAAATGCAGACTATGTATTTGGAGAACATCACAGAGAACAGGTTATTAAAACGTGAAGCTTTTCTGGCATTGTGAGCCCTTGACACTCACCTGTTTGCATCTGGGGAGGAGTACAAAGGAAACTGGGGCAAGCCCGAGGTCTGAGACACGGTTCTGCCATGAACTAATGATTGTATTGTGCCCTCCACTTAATCCTAAATCTTGGGTCTGTCTTCTGTAAAGTGAGGGGCTTGGCCAAGCTGCCTTCTGAGTCTGTTCTGAGTGTAACACCTACTCCTCCCCGGCCCCCCCTCCCACCGGTGACAGCCTTCCTGGTCCTTCAGGCCACCTCTCTCTCTCGTACCCTCAGGTGGCCAAACTGGACCATTTACCGCACCCTGAAACAAACCCCCTTTCCTATTTGTCCTTCCTACCCTCCGCTCCATTCTCAAGTTTTACTCCTATTTCAAGTCCTAGCACAAAGGCAGCCTCCTCTGAGAAGCCTTCCCTGACTCCACAGGTGCAGAGTATCCCTGTCCTTTATGAATTTGCTGTACTTTGTCTATACTTCCCTTTTAGCATCTACCATTTTCCTTTTGTGGTATAACGATTTCTGAAACCTTTTTGTACCCACTGGGTCTTGAGGGCCGTAGTTTGCATCGGATTCGTCTACCCCACAGGATCCAGCCCAGGGGCCGGCACACATAGGGACCCAGGAGATGGCTGAAGGAATTAACAATCACGTGCCCACACACACTGTATTTTGTGTGATGGATCTGGGTTTGACTTAAACACTCTGATGTTCAGCTGATGGGACGTGGTCCCTGGTGCCCTCACACTCTCTCCTGCGGGGTAGGCAGGCTTGCAGGTGGTCAGTGCTGGGACTCTGGAGACAGACTGCCCAAGTTCCTAGCCTGGCTCTGCCACTTGCAAGCTGGGTGAACGTGGCCAAGCTATGGAATTTCTCTGTGCATACATTGCCTCACCTGTACGGTGAAGGTCATGAGAGCAGCCACTTCCCATGGGTGCTGGGAGGATAAAAATGCCTTGTGACTTAAACTCAGGTCAGAGAAAATCCATGGCACCACTTCTGTGTTCTTTTTTTTTTTTTTTTAAAGATTTTATTTATTTATTTATTTGAGAGAGACAGAGAGAGAGAATGAGCGGGGTGGAGGGGCAGAGGGAGAGGGAGAAGCAGGCCCCCCGCTGAGCAGGGAGCCCGATGCGGGACTCGATCCCAGAACCCTGGGATCATGACCTGAGCCGAAGGCAGACGCTTAACCATCTGAGCCACCCAGGCGCCCACCACTTCTGTGTTCTAATGTGAGAAGGTATTTACCTGTGGGAGCCTCATTTCCAGCTTCCCAAACCCACCAGATAACAGAGCCCCTAGTAACCTCTCATGGGCTGCCCTTTGTAAGATTACACTTTAGTGACCCCCAGCCCTGGCTTCCTGCCTTATCCCTCACCCAGTAACCAAAACTGGCTGATCCCCTTGCCGCCACCTGGGTTACCTGCCTGGGTAGCAAGGGGAAAAGCACCCAATCAAAGCAATCTCTCCATAAATGCTAGCTTTGAATAGTATTTTTTTATTATTACTAATTACAATACTAACACCTAGGACTTCTTGCCAGTTACCACTATCTTTCTTTCATGGTTAACCGCCCCCCTCCCCGCCACACACACACAACTTCTTGTGTTTATCCCTATGTCTGGTTAATTTTACTGGCTTCTTCTGCTCAGAACTGGGAAAAGCCATCTAAGACAGCCTGCTCCCTGGGTGGGCTCCAGCTTTACATCTTCAGAGTGCATGCAAAACAGATTAACTGGCTATCATCCCAGCCTGCCACCGGCCACTTGCTAAATTGCACAATTTGATAATGGTGAGTGTCCCGCGTCCCCCTCCCAGGCCCTCCCAGGCGCCAGTCTTGCTTCTTATCTCTGCGGTGTTACGGCTGTAATTCACCTGACCGCTTGTGACTTACATCCTCTCAGCAGATTTGAGCTTTTATCTGCTGGGATTGGAGGGTAGAGGAAGACAGGAAAGGGGATGAAGGGAGGTGAGAAAGGACAACCCAGCAGAATAAGTGTGCTTTGAGTCACCTTCCCTGAAGGAAGTTCTGGAACATTCTCTCGGGCTTAGAGCTCAGCCATGGGTGTGCCTCCCTATCCGTGGGCCTGCTCGGTCTGTATCCCGGCTGCACCATGATTTCAGAAAAAGACAAAAGCAAAAACCAAAACCAAAACAAACCCCCCCCCCCAAAACAAACAAACCAACCAACCCCAAACACATTTTCCTATCTTCATGATCCTGTTCTAATTTTTTTCTACCTACTTCCAATTCCATGTCCTAGCAAAGAAGCTTATTTTGAATGTAGACCCTGGCAGCAAAAGAGGAGGTTATAGCCGCCCCCTTGACTTCTCGCACACTGCCTGGATTCAGTGAACTGGGGCCGTGGTTCCCGCATGGATGTGCAGGCTGGGGCGGGGTGTGGAGGGAGGGAGTGGAATGAGTGGAAACAGGCATAGCCTAACCCGTCTTCCTGCCTCCAAGATCCTGTATGTCCCCTGAGCTACACTATAAACCACTGCCACATGAAGCCAAAAGCACAGCCTTCGACCTGCCCATCAAAACCCTGAGCACAGAAGGATGTGATGTTATGCGGTCCAATTGCTTCTCGTCTCAGATGCAGAAACTACGGCCCAAGAGGCAGGAAGCAATGATGAACACCCACATACATCTGAGGATGCACCAGGTGTTGTTCCAAGTGCTTTACCTTTGTGCGGTTTTGTTTATGTGTCTTTCATGTCTATTTTGTGGGTGAGCCAACTGAGGCACAGATTTGCTAAGGAATTTATCCAAGATCATTCAGCCAGGGAATGGCAGCACCACGATCGCACCCAGAACCAGCCCCAGCATCCATGTTCTCCGCGTATCCAATGATCCCGCCTCCCCAGCAGGATCATTGTTATTTACAGCTGCACCGTTAATCTAGAGTTGTCACGGGGTCTAGAAGCAATTCTTGTCTCCAAATCCAGGTTCCCTGTTGTCTGGGGAAAAAGAACAACACACCCAAGATCTTCAGCCTGGCTTTCTGCCCCTTGCCGGCTTACTCACAAAGCACCTTTTCCACTTAGCTGCCACCTTTCCCCCGATGAACTAGCTCTTGTCAACTGCTGGCCAAGGGAAGGCACAGACGTGAGAGAATAAATGAAGCACCAAACCCTCCCAGGCTGACCAGCCGGCAGGTTTCGGGAGACTGCGAATGTTTGACAATGACATCATCAGTATCTCGGTAGATCTTTCCAGTTCCTTCCGGGCCTGTGCTGATCACGCAACTCAGCTGGTGGGGAGCATTCCTGAGACCCACCATCCAAGTCTTGTCTTTATGCGGATGTCATGATCAGGGTGCCACACTGTCACGCCTGAAGGGTCAGGTCCCTGGGCCCTCCCAGGCGGTAGCAGTAGGAACAACAGTAACTGTAGAAGAAATGATGCTGGCGGCTAACATTTCCTGCATGCTTACCATGGGCCAGGCACTGTTCTAGGCATTCCCTGTGTACCCTTTAAGCTGTCTGACCCTCACACTACCACCATGGGGGTCCTTACACTAGTATCAGACCCATTTGGTGGTGGAAGCACTGAGAAATTAAACGTCCACATATCTGGAGTCAGAGGTGGGATTTGAACCCAAGCAGTCTGTTGTCAAAGCCCCTACTTATAACCATACTCTCTAGCTGGCTCAGAAAGCTCAAAGAGAGAAATGCTTGCTTCCTCCAGAGCCTGAATCTGGAGGATGGGCTCCCTGTTAGCGGTGGGCAGCTACTGACGCAGGTTATGTAGGTGCAGAGCCTAAGATCAAGTGTCAAATGCTATTTCCTTACAGCACTCATGGAGTTCCACCAAAAGGCCTAAACAGAATGAATGACTTCACTTGACCTTTTTTTTGGGGGGGGGGGTGTCCCTTTATATATTGGGACTAACTTGAACTGGAAACACGTTGGGGAATTTAAGTTAAGAGAATCAACCTCAGTTACAAATCTGATACTTTATGAGTTTTAGGCTTAATAGGCAGTTCTGGAATATTTACAAAATATTCCCATTCAGAGCTGAGGGCAGGTAATAAAAAGAAAAGAAAACCAGCCTGAATGTTTGTGGCCAGGGCTTGGGTCTGCCAAGGGTAGGAATATTCAGGTCAACGTTTCTCAAAAGTGAGTAATGATACAGAGCTCTGTTAAAGAATTCGTTTTCGTGGTGCTCCAGTATTTACATTCTTTTTATTTCAATGTTATAAACATAAAATGAGGAATAAACATTTTATGCTTTTAGTTCTTACATAAGTCATACAACCAATGAATGCACAAATAAATACAGAGATACAGAAGAGTAAGATTCAAATTCAGAAGCATTAATCCTTGTGATGGATGTCGCTTTGCTGACCCTAAATTGCCACTCTTGTGCTTCTTAGGTCAAACAATATGGACTTGCCATTTTTGTAGGTCTGGAATACCAGTGGCAAAAAGAGTAATTTACATGTTGCGCTTTTTGTTAACTTCGGTCTTTGGACGATGAACAAGGTGGACCCCCTCACTGGAGTCTCTATTATTATTCTTATTATCATTACTATTTTTAAAATAATGTACTTGCTTTTACAGAATCAATCCAAGTGTACCCTAAGACACATGACTTAAAAACTTAAAAAACAAACAAACCACTTTGTTTCATCAAAATAAGAGTCATTTTGTATTTTCCGCTGAGTTGCTTATACCAAGATGGAACCCAAAGAAGAATCTGCTACCACAGTAAACCAGGTACGATGCGACAGGGCAGACCCCCTGTGATGACTTTATTCCCCCATCATTTTTTATCTTTCCCAATTACTGTGAAACTTCTGTTTGTACAGACTGCCACAACTTCATTTAGCCGAAATGTATCAATTACCTAATATGCCCTTTTCTGTCCTTTATCATTAGACTGTGGGTGACTCTGATGTACTATGCCATTTCTATGATGCCAAATCGATTTATTAACTACTCCAAGAAACTAAATTCCTGGTTTAGAAAAAGGTCATTCCACGGAGAACTCTCATGGCAAAAGAGAATTTTTGCTTTTGCACCCGGTGATAGATTTCAACACAGTACAAAATGAGTACAAGTCAGATGTTGTCAACCAAATGACAGCCAGCTAGGCCTTGCAAACATTTAAAGTTAAATGATGTTATTTTCGATGATGTCTAGGTTATAGGCACCGATATCTCATGGCAGTGCTTAGTCATAAGGTGATTGTTCACATGATATATACGTATAACTATCATCAGCATTGAAAAGATTACCATAAACATTGAAAGCAGTGATCATTTAAAAAATCAAATGACAAAATCATAAACAGTGGCAGAATCTGCAAATCTTCAAGTCATCTGAGAACCATTAGGAGTCTACAGATGTTGGTGTAAAGTCAGTCTTGTGCTGGGACAACGAAAAGGACCCTCAACATTTCCTTTAAAGAGGAAGAGTTATCTGTGCAGGAATGAGCATGAGTCAGCTTTATTACAGCTTGACTGAAATACAACTTTTTGGGGAGCATGTTTGAGGCAGAAAGCAGGAGCCAAGCATACAAATGACTCCACTCCAGTGAGAGCAGAAAGCAAAGCAAACCCTCAGGTTTAATCTCTGGCTGTGCTGTTTTGAGGTGTAGGGCTCCTTCTCCTACTACACTGGTCACCTTCTTCATGATATGCAGATCACAGGAAATGTGATAAAAGTAGAGCACAAGGGGCGCCTGGGTGGCTCAGTCGGGTAAGCACCTGACTCTCGGTTTCGGCTCAGGTCATGATCTCAGGGTCTTGGGATTGAGCCCCCTGTCTTGCTCTGTGCTCACCGGGGAGTCTGCCTAAGATTCTCCCTCTCCCTCTGCCCCTCCCCCTCCTTGCTCGCACACTGACTCTCTAAATAAATAAATAAATGAAATCTTAAAAAAAAAAAAAGAACAAAGCATGAGTTAAGAAAACAAGATGGTGATGGTGGTTCTTGATCTGTTGGGAGGCCAAGGGATGGTCCCTCCATCACAGCCATGAGCCATTTCCCCAAAGCTTCAACGACAGGAGGAGGGCGGGATTTTAATGTCATTGCATCGGAAAGGTCATGGCATCTGGCTTTCACCCAAAGTCAGATTCTAGAAGGAAGAAATGTTTCCTGACCAAGGGGGCTTTAAAAGGGGGCTATTCTAGCTCATTGCCTGAACCTACACTGACCTTGCTGGGGTGAAAGTGTCAGCAAAAGAAGACAGCACGTATCTGAGGGACAGGCAACAGTAGTACCAGAGAGTCATGGAGGGAAGCAAAGCTCTCCGTGGAATTAACCAATACAGACCCATTACTGCAAGATGGTCCTCTGAAAAAGCACACAAGTGAAGACTAAGGGTTTTGGAGGAAAAAAAAAAGTAGGCACCCTAACACAGGCATCTTGGGGTGACACTCCATGGGATATACAGGAGACAACCCAGAGCCTTCCAGAAGGATCTACGCTCTGCCACAGGGGTTATGGATGGCTACCAGTTTTATTTTTTTTTTTAAGATTTTATTTTTAAGTACTCTCTACACCCAACGTGGGGCTCGAACTCACAATTCAGAGATCGAGAGTCACATGCTCTACCAACTGAGCCAGCCAGGCGCCCCATGATGGTTACCGGTTTTTAAGAGAGGAGGACCTTGGGACTTGGTATTAGAATGTACAATACGATATGACATGATACAATACAAATCAATATAATTAATTATGAACAGTATGTAACAATGTCAATGTAACTAAAGAAAATTGTACAGTTGGGCCTTGAACAACACAGGTTTGTGCCACACTGGTCCACTTATATGCAGATTTTTTTCAATAAATATAACTCAGTACTGTAAGTGTATTTTCTTTTTTTTTATTATGTTATGTCAATCACCATACATTATATCATTAGTTTTTGATGTAGTGTTCCATGATTCATTGTTTGTGTATAACACCCAGTGCTCCATGCAGAACGTGCCCTCCTTAATACCCATCATCAGGCTAACCCATCTCCCCACCCCCCAGTAAGTGTATTTTCTTAACATTATCTTTTCTCTAGCATACTTTGTTGTAAGACTAGAGTATGTAATACATATAATGTCCAAAATAGGTGTTGGCTCTTTTTTAAAGATTTTATTTATTTATTTGACAGAGAGAGAGAGGAAGAGAGAGAACAAGCAGGGGGAGTGGCAGGCAGAGGGAGAAGCAGACTCTCCCCTGAGCAAAGAGCCCGATGTGGGACTCGATCCCAGGACCCTGGGATCATGACCTGAGCCGAAGGCAGATGCTTAATTGACTGAGCCACCCAGGCGCCCCAAGGTGTTGACTCTTTATGTTATCAATAAGCCTTCCAGTCAATGGAGGCTATTAGTTACATTTTGGGGGAGTCAAAGTTATACGCAGATTTTCAAGTGTGCAGTGGTGGAGGGTAGGGGTTTGGTGCCCCAACCCCTGCATTATTCAAGGGTCAAGTATACGTCATTTTCATTACTAAATGTGGCGTTAGGCATTCTCATGAGTTATTTTCATAAAGTCTGAGTTAATGTCACAGGCAGTACCTCAACAGCGTGTACCAACTCAACCCTAAAATCAAGACTGGATGCCCACAGTGGGCAGCACCGAAAGCCCACAGCAGGTTGCTGCCCTCCCTTCACCCTTCTTACCAAATACAGCCTTCAGGAGGCCGGTTTCCCTGAGCCTGTTACCCGTAACCAACCTCAGTGGGATGGTTGCCTTGTGAGTCTGGGCTCTGAATTCCCCGGGTGGACACAGCTGTCTAGGGGCACATCAACTATGGGAAAGAACACACATCTCCAAGCACAAAGACAACACAAACCCGGAGCCTCTCACTACAGATGGGCTTCTCTCATCTCTGGGATAAGCCTGAGAGCCAGTGAAAGAAATGAGCGCTCGCTCCCGCCCCCCAGCCTAGACTCGCGTCCTACACACCTGACAGGCTCTGTGCAGCCCCCGCGGCCAGTCACCTGCACCCACACTCACAACTGCCTCTACCTTCCTTTCTCAGCATTCCACATGCAGACAGCACAAGTGCTCAGCGGATGTTTGGCTAGGTGGCATTCTCCTTTACAGTCGAGAACCGCCCACCCAGGCTCTTGGGTGACATTTAAACACCCCCTTACACTCCCTCCCATTTATTGTCTACAGTAACGCGAACATCTGGATTCAGACGTCCCCAGCAGTGCGAGGACACCTTGCAGAGGAGAGGGCCACGTTCTATACAGAAAACAGCAACCCTGAGAAGCTGAAGCGACGTTGGGATTTTCAAAAGAAGGTACAAGGCAGGGACCGCAGTGGCAAGTGAGAGCTGATTACGGCTCAGGAAGTGGAGGATGAAATCCCAGTCACCATACGAGGTCCCCGGCAGGGACTCCTTCAGCTAAGAGGGGCAAGCACGGCGGCGCAGGGTCAGGGGTGAGGTCTGTGCCTCCCCCAGACTCCGATGGCCGGGCACCTCAGGAGCTTGTGTGTGGTGACGGGAGGCTGCGGGGCTGACGGATGGCAGCTGCACCCACCCATACACACGCCTGCGTGTGTGCAAGCACCGTCCACGCCATCACACAACCAGCCTGGGTGGGCAGCACAGCTTTACTGGGAATTCCCGGCCGTTGAGGCTCAGGTGACCGCCCAGGGTGACACGGCCAGTCATCAGTGGGGCCAGACTCTGAACCTGGGTCTTCTAAGAGTGAGTTCTTTACTCCTTGCTTTGTTAGAAACGTCCTTTTGGGAGTTTAAACAGCTAAACACATGTAAGGGGTTATTCCCCTTGTATTATGGTCATTTGGGGTCAGGGGAGACCAACTAGTCACTTTTTTGGGGTAAAAGGAAGGTAAAAAATATTGTGAAAATGTCCTCTTCCCCCTCTTTTCCTCGCTGCCTTCCACCGTCTTGCGTGAGGTTCAGCTCATGAAGGAGAGATTGGGAAGGCAGGAAAGGACTTGCAGGGGTAAAGTCCGGCCTCTCTGATAGGTGTCACCCAGCCCTCTCCTCGCATTCTTGCTCCAGTGACTTCGTCTCAAAATGTGGCTGATTTTGTTTGAAACACCTCTGATTGTCAAGGAATTTTCCCCCCCTTTACACTGATTTTTAATTCAGTTTCCCTGCAACCTCATCTCACTCAGTTCTGCCTTCTTCAGCTTCTTATGAATCCCTTTGAGTTTTTCTCTTCTCTGGGGTCCCCACTTGCTTGCATGGTCCTTCCTGCCGATGAATTTTCCAGCCTCATCACCCTGCAGGTTACTCTCCTAGTGAGAAACCGAGATTTGTCATTGTTCTCTTAAAATGGGTGCCTTACCATGTAGATAGCCCTTCCGATGTGCTCTTGCTATGTCACTTCTCCTAATTTAGACACTATACTTCTACCTGTGGCAGTCACTGCAGTGGTGGTCCTTTCACTCAGCCTTTGTTTTGTCCCACTTCAGCATATGACAGACAAATGAGCTCTATAAACCATAAAATTTCATTCCATAACATTGCATTTCATGTGGTCCAGAAGTTGAGATCTTGTAAAACCCTGTCCTTTAGCCTATTTGTCATGCTTGCTCTCTGGGGCCATACAGAGCGTCCCGAGGCATGTGGTGTCTCTGCATTTCTGGGGACAGCTCACACAGCATGCTGGTTGGCAGCAGAGGGGTAGGTGACAGGGGTTTCCCTGAGGGGTGAGGGAGAAGAGAAAGATAGTGGGGTCAGCTCACCCCTGCGTGATTCCTTGGGTTGGCTGGGGTCCACCACTGAAAGCCACTGCTTCTGTCTTGTGAACCTTCCCAAATAATTACTCTCGTCAGGTTCAGACTTGCTTCATCTCTTGCTACTTTCTGCACTCTTCCCATATCTTTCAAAGTCTTTTTATTAAAATATCCTCAAATATTATCAGTGAGCCATCTGTTTCCTTTGAGACCTTTACTCATCCTTCTTGTGACTCCAAATCTTTTTGTTGTTGTTGTTGACCTCTGGATGTTTCATAAGACTCCAACCTTTCTCACTGTTAGCCTATCTGAATATTATTCGTTCAGCTTTGGTTACTTTATGTTTTTCTCCTTAGCTTCCTTGCTTTGTTGCATGCATCCTTGTATAATCTAAGCCCTACAGAAAGCTTCCTATGTAGCTTTTTAACATTTATTTAGATACTTCCTTTTTCTTTCTCATCAGAATCACTTGGAAATCCCAAACTGCCACAGAACTGCAAGGTTGGAAGGGACCTGGAAGGTCACGTCGTCTAAGCCTCCCCATTGAGCATCCCCTCATTTGAGCAACATCTCAGATACAAAATCATTTGTGGATTGTGCTCTTTATTTCTAGTAACAAAGTAGTTGTGATACCCTCACAAGTGATGGAATGTGTTGCAACAATTAGTCTTGTGAACCCAGCCAATTATCAAAGATTCTCCCATCTGCTTTGAAGCCCTTCAGGAGAACAAGCCAGGGCTGGGAAGGCTTAAAAGAGACAGAGTAGAAATTATTCTTTAGGAATTGATCCAACATGAGGAGGCAGACAAGGAAAATCTAGTTAACATACCTCTCTACCCCTACTCCGGGAAGCTCATGATGGCTTGATTTTATATCAGGGATTCGTGTTCATAATGGTATTTTCAAGTAAAGAAGATAAGATAGCAAATTCTGATCATAACATGTTTCTAACTTAGCGATTCGTAATAAAATGAACAATGACAACATCAAAATAGTGAAAAACCAAATAAAAATGTTATCAGCAGCAACCAAAAAGGGAAAGAGACCTAATAGGCTACCACCACTCACGTGCACAACTGCAGTCAAGGAAATTCTACAGAGAAGCAGGGGAGGAAGGCTCAACCTGCAACTGCCACCCTGCAAGGTCGTTGCTCCTCAAAAGCAAACCCAGGAGGAAGCAGAATGGGGAAACTGCCTGTGAATCTGGCAAGGAGAGAGCTTTTCCCTCTTTTAAAGAGGCAGAATGCGAGGGATGTGGGGACAAATGAAGGTAAGAAGGTAAGTCAATGATGGGCTGACTTTCAATGATGGAGGGTCATTTCAAGCATCCTCCCATTTTCATAAGGTGTGTCTGTCTCTCTCTCTAGTCTGCCAGACCTCTACTTCGATATATGCACAGAACGAATTCAATTACAGAAACAACCCTGAGCAGTTGTGAGGCTTAGTGAACAGAATCAGCACAATGGCAAATTGTCATTTATTTTTCCTCTCGGTTAAAATGCAAGAGTCATGACAGGTGAGAATTCTGTATGCTCTGCCTACAGCCTGTAAGCTGTGGGCACAGTATCTTGAAAGTGCCTTGCACAAAGCTGACCTTCAGTTAACATCTGTTGAGTGGAAGAATCAGAATGAACTGCTAAAATGGGGAGGTGGAGGAAAGAGAAATGGGAAGAAGTTTTAATACATATTTTTCGTAGCAGGGAGTGGATTGATATGCTATAAAAGTGAACCATGTGGTCAATACAAGTATTATGACTCCAAACACTTTTATAGTCTCTTTTGTTTAGGCATCTTCAAGGAAACAATGTAGTTGCATAGTCAACATTTACATGAGGTTCAGAATTCTTCCAGTGTTACTTCGGTCTCTTTTACTTCTATATATAAGTAAAATTGACCTAACTGTATGTTTTTTAATCAAAGAAAGGCGTTAGAGTATGATCCCCATTTTACAGTTTGTCTCTCTAGCCACCCAGCTTCTCTCTCAGACACATATTCTTTGAAAGAATCTGAACTCATGTCTACCTGATACTCAACATTGTTATTTTGGGATGGTGCAATCTGGAAGATTATTTTACTTTTTTCTCTTTGTACTTGTCGGCAACTCTTGAATTCTTGAAATGAGAATGTATGATTTTAATAGAAACAATACTGCAATTTTTTCTTTAAAATTTTATAAGAATAGTCACCATCTGTCACCATACAACATATCGTGGTGAGCACTGAAAAATGTATAGACTTGTCAAATCACTATGTTGTACACCTGAAACTGATATAACAATGGTGTGTCAATTATACTTGAATTAAAAAAAACCCTGCAGATATTTACATCATAAATGTGAACACCATAAATATTCCCTACCACTAGATATTTTGCTGTAACATTAAAATATAATAGATAAAGTAAGAAGATAGTAAAAGTAGATATTGGTATATTATGTGATCGCCACAGATTGAAAATGTCTGATCATTTGATTTTGTTTCTATTAAAAATAATTAATGATAATTAGGAGGACCCAGACTGTAAGTTGAATGTTGCTTTGTTTATTTACAAAAGTTTTCTTAATCTAATTCACCATTTCCCTCTTTCTATTGTTTTCCTTTTTAAAACAGACTGTCACAGAGTGTTTTAAAACACTCTGTCACTGCTTCTGGCTCTATTCTAGACTGAGCATGTGACCATATGCTAGCTAAGGTGGTTCCATTTTTAGGAGACCTAATTATTGGCTATTAAGCTGTCCTGTCATTTCTAGAATCATTCTAAAATGCATTCCATGGAACAATACATTCCTAGACTCACCTACTTTCCTTTCTCTTTCTCATGCTATGGACAAGGTAACCTAAGGCAGACTGCTGGGAAGCATGAAAACTGTAGGGTCACATGTGTTTGTCTACATGCTTCAGGAGTTTGAGTGAATGACCGAATTGTCAGCCTCATCGTCTTCTATAAATAATAATATTTTCTACTCAGGACACAGTAGAATTGCTGCTATGAACATTGGGGTGCAGGTGCCCCTTCTTTTCACTACATCTATATTTTTGGGGTATACGTAGTAGTGCAATTGCTGGGTCATAAGGTAGCTCTATTTTTAACGTCTTGAGAAACCTCCATACTGTTTTCCAGAGTAGCTGTACCAGTTTGCATTCCCATCAGCAGTGTAAGAGGGTTCCCCTTTCTCTACATCCTCGCCAACATTTGTTGTTTCCTGTTTTGTTAATTTTTGCCATTTTAACTGGTGTAAGGTGGTATCTCATTGTGGTTTTGATTTGTATTTCCCTGATGGCTAGTGATGTTGAGCATTTTTTCATGTTTGTCTGTCTGTTAGCCATTTGTATGTCTTTGGAAAAGTATCTGCTCATGTCTTCTGCCCATTTTTTGACTGGGTTATTAGTTTTTTGAGTGTTGAGTTTGAGAAGTTCTTTATAGATCTTGGATATCAGCTGAGATGCCCTTCAACAGATGAATGGATAAAGAAGATGTAGTACATATACACAATGGAATATTATTCAGCCATCAGAAACGATGAATACCCACCATTTGCATCGACATGGATGGAACTAGAGGGGATTATGTTAGGTGAAGTAAGTCAAGCAGAGGAAGACAATTATCATATGGCTTCACTCATATGTGGAAAATAAGCAATAGCACGGAGGACCATAGGGGAAGGGAGGGAAATCCAAAGGGGGAGAAATCAGAGAGGGAGATGAACCATGAAAGACTATGGACCCCGAGAAACAATCTGGGGGTTTCAGAGGGGGGGATTAGGGAGGGGATAACAGGGTGATGGGTATTGAGGAGGGCATGTGCTGTGATGAACACTGGGTGTTATACTTAACTAATGAATCACTGAACACTACATCAAAAACTAATTATGTACTATATAGTGGCTAGTTGAACATTAAAAAAAAAAAAGATATATATCTCAGGGTGCCTGGATAGCATAGTTGGTTGAGCGCCCAACTCTTGGTTTCTGCTCAGGTCATGATATCAGTGTCATAAGATTGAGCCCTGAGTTAGGCTCTGCATTCAGTGGGGAGTCTGCTTGAGATTCTCTTACTCTGCCTCTGCCTCTTCTTCCCGCTCTCTCTCAAATAAATAAATCTTTTTTTTTTAAGATTTTATTTATTTATTTGACAGAGAGAGACACAGTGAGAGAGGGAACACAAGCAGGGAGAGTGGGAGAGGGAGAAGCAGGCTTCCCACTGAGCAGGGAGCCCACTGCAGGGCTTGATCCCAGGACCCTGGGATCATGACCTGAGCCGAAGGCAGACACTTAATGACTGAGCCACCCAGGCACCCCTCAAATAAATAAATCTTAAGAAAAAGAGAAATGTATATGACACAAATACATTTTACAAAAATGGTATTTCAAAAATAACAGGAAAGATGAAAAAAAAAAAAACCCACAGTAGAGAATGCAGTTTTAATTTATGTTTCTTTGTTTCAGCAGGGGATATTGTAGGATACACAGTGGAAAGTGCCCCAGTTTAAGAGTGAGGACACTGGGATCCCATTCCTTGTAGGCACTGCTGGGCAACACACCTAACTTCTCTATGGCTTAGCTTCATTACCTAGAAACAAGAGGGTTAGACTGGATCCCTGGTTCTCAACCCTGGCTCCACATCAGAGTCACCTCAGGGCCTTTATGAACTAGTGATGCCTCATCCTCACCCCAAGCTGTGGGGAACTTGGATTTGGACAGACTATAAAGCTCTGCAGGGGATTCTAAGGTACAGCCAATCTGAAGGACCACTGAGCTACTTGATCACCCAGCTACCTTTTTTCTCAAATCCTATTTTACATCACAGAATGTCTTATTACAGGCATGGTTCTGGTTCCCCAACACTGAGAAAAGTGGTGGCCAAATTGTATCAGACCCTCTTGTGTATGGCTTAGAGATCCTCAGGTAGGAGGAGACAGAAAACACCCTATCTATCTAAGCAGATATACCAAAGATGTAATGACATCAGACTCTTTGTTCCACTGACATGTCATGCAGGGTTCAGCATTATCTTCAGAAGCTTGCCACTCTTTATTTGATTTGGCCATTAAGAGAGCCTCTTTTCCCTCCATTCGTCATACTTGTGATGGTGGAGGTTTGCATCACTGCCAAATGGACTTATAATGTTATTAGCTGCTGCTTCCCTACTTTCGTCTGTTGGTAGCTCATCTGGGAATTCCAAATCTTTCCCCAGTAAACTTCTTGCAGAGTGGAGTGGCTAGGTTCCTGCAAGTGCACATTGACCCAGGAGACTAGTGTGGAAATGGCCACAGAGGAATGTGGAAGGCTTTGCACACCCATTGCATCCAGGCTGCCTGGTAGCTTTGTAAAGCATCAACTTGGCTAGGCTGAATCACCTTCCCAGGGTTCCCTTTCCCCAGTGTTTCAGGGACATTCCTTGTGGGAATGGAGAGTGGAAGTGAACACAACTCACACCTTGTCCCTTATCAGTGGGCTCACCTCCTTGGGGCGGGGCAGCAGCCAGCCCTACCACTGCCCCACCTTCCCCTTGATTTTTCTTTAGCTTCTCTGACTCCTGGGCCAGGTGCCTGTTTACCTCTGTAACGCTGGGAGCCAGCATGGGCTGCAGGACAACGACATCATCAAGGGAGGCAATGAGAACCGACATGGGTCTCAGTCAGTCTTTGTGGGTTCCAATGTGGGTCCCAGCTTGTCCTTGTGCTCCCTGCTTTACATCCATCTTCCCTTGCTGACTGCCTGTCCTCTGCACTCTGAGCTCCAACATCAGAGGACCCGAGGTGAACACTGTATTGTGATTGCTTCAATAGTTAAGAATATCAGCTGTCATGACTTTGAAAAATCAAATCAAATCAAATCTTCACCTGAGGTGAAGACAGCAGCCTTACAGAGACTGCACAACAACCACAATTGCCTAACATCCAATCCCTGTAACAAATATTCATAGCTCTACTTGTAATGACATTCAATGCTACCTCTTAGTGGTTCTGCTACTCTGATTGCACTGAGTGACCTTTTCAATCTTCATATCCAATGCTACCTCTATTTGAAATCTTTAGTGCCTCCCACTGCTCTGGAGACCAGAGTCCCCGTCTGCCCTTCCAGCCTCACACCATGCCATGCCCCTCTGCCTTCTCTCTGCTCCTGCCACCATGATCATCTTTTTCTGTACTTGATGTGCTCTCACCCATGATAGAGATTTTGCACATGCTGTTCCCTCTGCCCACTTCTCTCTTTTTAGCCATCTCTACCTGGCTCACACCAACCTGTCTGTCATACTTCAGCTTGATGTCAACCTACTCAAATTGTGTGCTCATCTCTTACATCATTGTGTACCTCACCTTTGAGTGTCCTCACTCATGCTTGTCCATTTATTTGTGGGATGTCTTGCCTAACGTTTCTGTCCTCCCTTGGATTCTAAGCTCTGGGAGGGCAGAGAGGGCTGTCTGTTTTTGCTTTCCATTGTATTTTCCCTGCATACCCAGTACCTTGCATACCCAGTACCAATTAACTTTTCTTCTTGGCACAAGACATATCAATGGAATAAATGAATAAATAAAAGATGCTAGACAGATGAAGGAGAAGGAGGGGGAGCAGCAGGAAAGCATCAAGGGGATGAGGTATGAAGGCAGCCAAGGCTTGGAGCCCAGCCAGGCTTGGGGGTCCGTCGGGGCCAGCCACTGGGGGGGTGAGGGGAGCTGATCCTGACAGCACACAGGTGCTGCATTTCTCTCCAACAAGAGATTAGGAATTACTTGCTCCTATAAGATGAATGCTTGTTGTGAACTAGACAGATTTCCCTTTTCCACAGCCAATTTTTGCTAATGATTTTTCAAAGTCATGACAGCTGATATTCTTAACTATTGAAGCAATCACAATACAGTGTTCAACTTTTTTTTTCTTGAAGTTTGAATTTCTTTAAAGTAAAAGTAGAATTTGGAAATGTATCATTCCCTTCAGAATAAATTAGTGAGTGTCTGCAGAAGAAAGAAAACAATTAACACATTCATGGATTATGGGTAAGTTTTTACCATTTTTTCTAACAGTATTTTATATAAGAAAAGCTTTCTGCCCCGATTTTGGTTGATTTATCCATGTGCTTGCATTTGCCACATGTTTGAATTTCACAATTTCTGCTTCCAGCCTAGCACAACTGTGGACACAACGCTGGAGCATGAAGTCTGAATGGAAGGTTCTAGAAGATTGGTGCTTATCTGTGGCCCCAAAAGGAAGTAGCCAGCAACCTGGGAGGGTCATGTCTCTAGATCTCAGACCTGGAATAAGAGCCAGGAAACCTGGTTTTTGTTTTTGATTCCACCACTAACTAGCCATGAAAGATCTCACTTAATTGGCATCTCTGACTCTCTACTTCCTGGCCTGTAAAATGAGTCAGTTGGACCAGAGGATCACAAAGGACCTTTAAACTCTGGCATATTATGATTCTAAGGTTTACCCTTTCTGGCAGCAATTATGGTAAATGGCTCTTATTAGACAGATACAATGACTTTTGGGGAGATTGTGTAATAGCTAAATTTATGAATTACTTAATCATGAGCTTTGCCCTGTTTTTCCCTTAAAACATTTTACCTCTGAACGTTTCTCATATAAATATTTTAAATCTAAGTATAACATTTTTTGCATGAAAAATATCCCATAATTTTATTTCATGTGAAAATTATGGTTTATAATGAAAATTTTTCATAAGTGTCCCAATGTTTTCCTCCCCCCCCCATTAGACCTTCTCTAGCACCCATATTAGGAATTTTCCAGGCCACCACAATAGCTGATGTGAAAGGCTTCACTTTCAACTAAAACTATGGCTCTTTACACTCTTATGTTTTATTTGGCATTCATCTATTTTAAGGACCCATTTATTTTTTTGAAGTTTTTTTTTTTTTTTTGCGGTTTTCCTACACTTTGCTGTTCCTACCATCTGTTGTTGAGTCTTTACACAAGTCTGTTTATTTAGCATGTGCTCTCCCTGGACTTTAACTTTAAATTCTAGTTTAACTTTTATTGTTAATTTGAGGATGTGCAATGGAATCAGAAAAATCTATGAAAATTAATTTGATAGCCTCATGTAATTAATGTGATTCCAAGAATTCATTCACATGTGATAGACTTCAACTTTATGAATTTACACAAAGTATTCAAACTTGAATATAAACTATCCGAACAGTTTTATTGTGGGATTTTTTTCTTCCTCTGAGTCTTCAAAAATAGCTTGTGTCTAAATGAAAAAACAAACTAACCAGCCATAATTATTGGTGGATCTTGGGAAGTAAACAATTATACCACTGAAGATGTTCCTGCTCATGACAATTAGTTTCCAAATATTTCCTAGACCATGCATCAGGCCCTGGGGACCAGTGATGAGACGGGTGACACAGTCTGACTCTTGGATGTTGGAGGGGCCTTTCTAAAGTTTCTCTGGCATTGTTGGGGAATAAGTTAATTCTAGTGATTTTCCTCCACCACACTTCCATCACCCATTTGTGTCCTGCCTTTTGCCACAGGCAGTATCCAGGGAGATCTCCCTGCCTTGGGAGGGAGTGACCAGGCAGACCAGGAGTCAGTCCTCTGCATGTGAGTCCAGAAAGCTCATTTAAGCTTTTAGAGCATTCCAGGAAAAGCAGTCTATGGGATGAATGGTGGTAAAGGAGAGAAGGAAAGGAAGCTGAGGAGTCAGGCACCCCTGAGGGGCCTGGGTACTCAGTTGCACAGTTAATAGAACAAAGATTTGGGCATCTGGGATAGCGATGATCTGCACCCCTCCATGTCCCAAGGGAAACAGAGGGAGTCTGCAAGGTCCTACATGTCTGCACCTCAGCCCCACAATTGGTATCTGATATTCCCGGCATGATGTAGGAGCAGAAATAATGTGTATAGCAGATGGGTCTGAGATGCCCAGCAGAATTTCCCACCCCTAAGAGGGGTAAATTGAGTATTTTATGTGCTTCCGAAAAAAGCACTGATGAAGCACATGAAAGAGAAGAACACTACAACTAATACTACTAATAAGAAATATACCAGCCCTTTACTTGCAGTGTCATTTGCAAATATCTCCTCCCATTCCGTGGGTTGCCTCTTAGTTTTGTGGACTGTTTCTTTTGCTGTGCAGAAGCTTTTTATCTTGATGAAGTCCCAAAAGTTCAATTTTGCTTTTGTTTCCCTTGCCTTTGGAGATGTATCTTGAAAGAAGTTGCTGTGGCCGATGTCAAAGAGGTTACTGCCTATGGTCTCCTCTAGGATTTTGATGGGTTTCTGTCTCACATTTAGGACTTTCATCTATTTTGAGTTTATCTTTGTGTATGGTGTAAGAAAGTGGTCCAGTTTCATTCTTCTGCATGTAGCTGTCCAATTTCCCCAGCACCATTTATTGGAGAGACTGTCTTTTTTCCATTGGACATTCTTTCCTGCTTTGTCAAAGATTAGTTGACCATAGAGTTGAGGGTCCATTTCTGGGCTCTCTATTCTGTCCCATTGTTCTGTGTGCCTGTTTTTGTGCCAATACCATGCTGTCTTGATGATCACAGCCTTGTAACATAGCCTGAAGTCAGGCATCGTGATGCCCCCAGTTTTGGTTTTCTTTTTCAACATTCCCCTGGTGATTCGGGGTCTTTTCTGGTTCCATACAAATTTTAGGATTGTTTGTTATAGCTCTGTGAAAAATGCCAATGGTATTTTGATAGGGATGGCATTCAAAGTGTAGATTGCTCTGGGCAGCATAGGCATTTTAACAATGTTTATTCTTCTAATCCATGAGTATGGAATATTTTTCCATTTCTTTGTGTCTTCCTAAATTTCTTTCATAAGTGTTCTGTAGTTTTTAGAGTATAGATCCTTTACCTATTTGGTTAGGTTTATTCCTAAGTATCTTATGATTTTTGGTGCTATTGTAAATGGAATCTATTCCTTAATTTCTCTTTCTTCAGTTACATTGTTAGTGTATAGAAATGCAACTGATTTCCGTGCATTGATTTTTGTATCCTGCCATGTTGGTGAATTGCTGTATGAGTAGTAATTTGGAGGTGGAGTCTTTTGGGTTTTCCACATAAAGTATCATGTCATCTGCAAAGAGAGAGTTTTACTTCTCCTTTGCCAATTTGAATGCCTGTTATTTCTTTCTGTTGTCTGATTGCTGAGGCTAGAACTTCTAGTACTATGTTGAACAATAATGGTGAGAGTGGGCATCCTTGTCATGTTCCTGACCTTAAGGGAAAAGCTGTCAGTTTTTCCCCATCGAGAATGATATTTACTGTGGGCTTTTCATAGATGGCTTTTATGATATTGAGAAACAGATATGGAATATAGATAGCTCTTGCTATAGGGCAGACACTATTTTAAATATTTTTATATATTAACTCATTTAATCCTTCCAACACTCCTGTGAAGTAGGTACTACTTGATGCACATCCACAGTTGGCTCAGTAAATGGTAGGTCTATTCTCTTTACATTCATGATGCCCCAAGGACTTAAACCAGTCCTCGTCCTCTGAGTTTGTTGGATGTCACAAATGGCACCTGGTATTTACTGTTCACAAAGACATAGCCTCTCCAGAGGCCAGGACATATTGGGATTCAAAAATGATCTCACAAATAAAGAGTCACTCTACAGTTTAGGATTTTAAAGTAGGCCAATTATGAGACAAAAATGAAGGTTTTTTTTTTTTTATAAATAATTATACATGTTACGGGGAGAGGGGGGCAGAAGGGGAAGAGCTCAGGGTTGGAAAAATGTCTTAGTTTGGGTCAGGAGTGACCCAGATGTTGGGTCTCTGGGCTGTGAGGGTGGCTTCTCATGACTCTGTCCTAGAGGTAGGCCCTGGTGGGGGTCATTCCACTTCCTGTAAAGAGAAATAGGTGGCTCCAGCTCCTTTAATAATGATGGTGATCTTGATGTCAATGACCGAGGAAGCAGCCCTCAGTGAACACCTGTGGACATTTTCTCATTCACTCTTCATAACAACACTATACAGTAGGTTCCCCTGTCCCCCTTTTGCAGGAGAGGAAACAGGGCCACACAGTCAGATATTCAATGAGAGGCAGAGCCACATCAGTGCAGCTGGGATCTGAGCTCCTGCTCTGATTTATATGGCGTTGGCTCTTTGCTCACTGATTTCACTCATGTACAAATGCTTCCCAACACTCTGAGAAATTCCCCCAAATATTACTTACTATAAAGGTAGGCTACCATCAGATATGATTCTGCAAGCATTTTCAGATGGGAGGAAGCGGGACAAAAAGATGAGGGATGCCATAAGTGCCAGGACTAGGAAGAGAAGGCTGGAAGCCTGCTGCCCAAGATGCCAGTCTTCTCCCTTTGGTCCACTTCCTGCACTTGCCAGTGACCCTGAGTAAGAAAGCCCCAGGGACCACTCTCTGAGGAGGAGAAACACTTACCCAACAGCATGAAGTTCCTCAGCTTTGCCAAGCCCTCCAGCAAGAGTGAATTCTCTCTCACAACATTCAAGGGGAGCTCCTCAGAGGCAAAACGAAAGGTCACTTTGGGAGAGTTTTCTCTACCCTCATTTATGATTACAAGTATTCCAGGCTGAAAATAGATTTTGGCCATGTTTACAAATTAAAGCACAGTTCAGGGAATATGCCACCTTCCTCACTTGTCCCTTTGGAATTCTTAGTTCAGCATTACATTGAAGATCAAAGCCAGCCCTAAACACAAGACAGGGGAGGTGGGGGGATGCCCATAGTGGGCTGGGTGAAAATCCCAGCCCCATTACTAACCAATCCCGGAGTCCCCCAGCAGGGCAAGTTAGGTTCATCTTTATCAAAAGAGCCCTATGTAGCGGTGTTTCACTTCATTGTTTGGAATATTAAATAAGAAAACACATATTAAGTACTGGTTAACCAGTAGCAAACAAACTTCCAATAGCATAGCTCCTTACTATGTGACTTAAGGAATACATCCCATTTGCCTGAACCTTCTGTCTTAAGAATTCTCTGGAAGCAATACTGGGGACCCTTGGCTGCTGACTGTTGAAATTCCCCCACATGTGCACCCTGCTTAACACTCTTGTACAATAGCAGTCTTTTCTTCCTCATGTTATCCCCAAAAGAATACTGAAAAACTAGGAACCCTCTTACATATTTCAACATAACATCTAAACATTTAAAAGGATGTGAAAATGGCTGCAAGGATGTAATTTCAGGTGCAATGTCCATGACAACCAAGCTTTAAATATATTTTTGATAAAACCTCAGAGAATTGAATCATTCAGCTTATGAAAAAGGACTGCCATATAACCCAAATGGCAAGCAAGGCTCATTCTCGGGCAGACCAAGTTTAGGGTAATATTTGGAAGTTGAAGATTCCCTTAAAATATCTAGTTAAAGGAGTCATTTTCCACTTGCCCTTAGCTCTAGATTTCCCACTGACACCCTGGGGAACTAAAAGGAAAAGAGGATTCCAGGGTGCACCTATGTATCTGACACCTGGAACACCCTCTCCTTACTGACAACAACCAAGAAGTGAACTTTAATAAAACAGAAATATCTGCAAAAAGCACAATTTAGGTAGCTACTAAATCATACCACTCAGAATATATCACTTCCTTGATTTTTTTCTTACTTTTAATTCCCCAAGATGACCAAAAAGAATAAATTTCACTTTTAAAGCTATTTCTAAAATTCAGTAAATATTTCGTGCACAGACTGAAACTTATGCTTACCAAACAAAAATATTACCCTTTGCGTTTTTCACGGTTTTCACTTTCAAATACAAAATTTAGATTCAGGTATAAACTCGAAGTGGTCACACAGAATGACGGAATTGAAATAGCTTATGTCTGTTTCATTGTGCTATCAGTGTTTATTTTAATCTATTAAGACTATTTAAGTAGTGCCATAGAGGTTTGAGACATGAACTGTGCCTAATTCCAAACTGTTATGCACTTGGTCTCAAAATGAGTGCATGCCCTGCTAATTGTGTTGGGAGTCCCCTATAACTATTGGTTCTCTGAGTTAGCTTCCATGTAGAAGAGGAGGTTATTAAGGATGGGTAATTACAATGTGCTAATTTGAAGCATACATATATAACATTATATCTCAATAGGAACTGTAGCAGTTAAGAACTCTTAGACCAACAAAATAATTTTAGGGGGAGGAGTATTTTTTAAAAAGATTTCATTCATTCATTCATTCATTCATTCATTCATTTTAGAGAGAGAATGCAAGTCGGGGGAGAAGCAGAGGGAGAGGGAAAGAGAATCTGAAGCAGACTCTACACTCAGTGGGGAGCCCAACATGAGGCTCGATCTCACGACCCTGAGATCACCACCCGAGCCGAAACCAAGAGTTAGATGCTCAACCAACTGAGCCACCCAGGTGCTCCAGGGAGAGGAATAATTTAATACCAACATTATTTAGACTTGTATGGTGATAACATAAAGAATGATTTTCATTCCCTTTTATTATTATTTTAAAATTCTCTACAGATAATGTCTCCCCTACTCCTAGTCCTTAATGTTTGCATTTGGAGTGGAGGCTCCCACAGCCCTGCTCTGGGTTCTCCCCTGGAGGACAGGTGACCATCCTCAGGAAAGAGTAAACCAGAGGAATTAGGAGCAAGAACTCTGTATGGAAGATGAAATTCTCTGCTTTTTCCCTTCACAATTTTGAATAGAGCTGAGCATATGACCCATCAAGGGAGGGTGTCAGCTCCATGTAGGAATATCGCCTGCTTAGGGCTCTTAATAAGCAGAATAGATGATAATTGGATAATAACCAGGGAGCAGTCAGATGGATCATGATGCAGATCTGTTTACAGAAACTTGACAGCATGGGTTAAACACACAACACCCAAAGTAAAACAGCCTGTTTGAAAATACGCAAGCTTGAATGGTTTTCAATGGTCTCCTGTCTGCTAAAAGCCTGAAGTTAGATTATGAGACTGGGTATAATCCAAAAGCACAGCAGGGTCAAGTTCATCTTCTAAAAGTAAACGTGTTTGTTTATTTCCATCTTATGATATGCTTTTATTTTATGTTTCTTTAAAATCTCAATCTCAATCTCTCCTTCTCACCCATCCACACACACCGGTGCATATGTCTACATGATTTTTGCATGGTTGTAATTGTAGTGTATACATATATACAGTTGTAAACTCCTGAAAAATACATCACCAATATACATATAAAAGGGATATCAATTGATGGATAAATGGATAAAGATATGGTAGATATACACAACGGAATATTATTTGGCCATAAAAAAGAAGGAAATCTTGTCATTTGCAACTACATGGGTGGACCTGGAGGGCATTATATTAAGTCAAATAAGTAAAACAGAGGATGACAAATACCATATGATCTCTCTTACAGGTGGATTCTGAAAAGCAAGAAAGCAAACAAACAAAACTAAACTCATAGATACAGACAACAGATTGGTAGTTGCCAGAGGTGGTGGGTAGGGGCTTGGCAAAATGGATGAAGGGGGTCAAAAGGTACAAACTTCCAGTTATAAATAAATAAGTCATGGGATGTCATGTACAGCGTGGTGACTATAGTTAATAATACTGTATTATATATTTGAAAAGTTGTTCAGAAAGTAGATCTTAAAATCTCTCATCACAAGAAAAAAAGTATTTGTAATTATGTGTGGCGATAGACATTAACTAGACTTATTGTGGTGATCATGATTTCACAATATGTGCAAAAATCGAATCATTATGTTGTCCACCTGAAACTAATCTAATGTTATGTGTCAATTACATCTCAAAAAATATATATATACACACACACACATAAAAGGTATAAAGCATAGATATAATAGACTTGTAGATTTTGCCATTCTATTCTGAACAATGCTGGTGTTAAATACATAATGATAATCAAACAACCACTTAGGTACCCACAACCCAGTAAAAGCAAGCAAGTAATACTAGTCCCTTTGTGATCCCATGTGCCTCCATCTCCAGTATTTCATGCTTTCTATAAGAGCTACTCCCTTTCTTCGAGTTCTATTTTCTTTATCCCACGAAAGCTAAGATCACTTTTTCCTTTTTCAGTTTTCTAGATTTAGTTTCTATTATTTTATTTATGATTTTTCCCCCTCTATGTTCACAAAAGAAATTGGACTGTAATTTACCTTTGCCATACTGGCCCTGTCTAGTTTGGATATCAAGGTTGAATAATGTTATATAATGAGGTGAGGAATGATCTTTTTTCTATTGTTTCTATGAGTTGTGTAAGATTAAACTTATTTGATTCTTGAATGTCTGCAGAACCTATATGTAAGAACCTGGAACTAGTATTATATCTGTAGGGATATTTTAAAACATTCATTAAAAATTATAGGAATAATCATAAAAAATTTTGAGTCATTTTTGGTAATTTATATTTTTCTAAAAATTTGCCTATTTCACATAAATTCTCAGGTGGGGGCATAAAGTTGTTTAATATATACTCTGAACATCTTTTGATCTCTCCTACATCTGTGGTTATATGTTCTTTTCATTTGATATTTATTTGTTCTGATATTCATCTTTCTGTCTTTCTCAATTTGATCTTGCCTAAGGTTTGTCAACTTGGTCAATCTTTTCAAAGATGATTTGGGCCTTTTAGATAGATTTTTCTGTTCTACCAATTTATCGTCTTTAATTTCTGTGTCTATTTTCTATGGTTTATTCTCTTGTTTTTATACTTCTCAAATTAGAATCATAGTTCCTTTGTTTTCAGCTATTAATTTCCCTCTAAGTACCACTTTATCCAGATTCTACAAGTTTTCAAATGAAGTGTTTTCATTTTTGTTTAAAATCTTTAATAATTTCTATCATAATTTTTCTTTGAGCTGAGGCATTGAGAAGTATGCTCTAAATTTCTAATCTTAGTTGTTACCTATATTACTACTACTACTACTATTATTATTATTACCAGGTTAATTGCATTGCTGTAAGAGAATATGGTCTATATGACACCAAATCTTTAAAATTTGTTGAGACTTGTTTTATGGTCCCTAGAAATTTTAGTACATATTGTGCTAGGTAGAATAATGGCCCCCAAAGATATCCACATACTTCTTCTGGAAACTGAATATATTACCTTACATGACAAAAGTGACTTGGCAGATGTAATTAAGGAGCTTGAGAAGGGTGAGATTATCGTGGATTATCTGGGTGGCCCCAACATCGTTACAAGGGTTCTTTAATGTATAGAGGAGAGAGGCAGAAGACTCAATGCTAGAGCCATGCAGCCTAAAAAGGCTCAGCTAGGTGTTGTTTGTCATGAGGCAAAGAATGTGGGCAGCCTCTAGAAGCTGGAAAAGACAAGAAACACATTCTCCCCTAGAGCCTCTAGAAGGAACACAGAACTGCCAACACTTTACTTTTAGCCCATAAGACCCATTTCATACTTCTGACACTTGGAACTGCAAGGTTATAAATTTGTATTGATTAGCCACTCTTTGTGGTAGGTAATGTGTTATAGCAGCAATGGGAAACTAATACACACATATATACATCTTAAAGTCTAGAGTAGGGCTATCCAATAGACATTTCTGCAATTATGCGCATGTTCTATTTCTGTCCTGACCAATATGTTAGCCACTAGGCACAGGTGGCTATTGAGTACTTAGAATGAAACTAGTACAACTAAAGAACTGAATTTTTATATTTTGTTTAACTTTAAATTTGATTTCAAAAGCCCTATTTGGCTAGTGGCTACCACATAGGACAGTGCCAGTCTAGACTAAGTATCTTTATCCTGTTTCCAAGTAATACAGGACCTTTATACATGTTAACTGATCAACTCCCTCCCAATTTGCATGCCTTTATTTTCCAGTATTTAGAAGTATTTTTTTATTCACTCTTCACACTAGAGATTATTGGTTTTGCTTTATGTAGTCCATGTTTGCTTAGATCAATCCCTTCTTATCATGTTTCTTACCATTCTCAGACTTTCCCTGGGATAATTTTCCTTCTTCCTGGAATATGTTCTATAGAAATTCCTTTGGTAAATGTATGTTAATAATACATTCCCTTGGGCGCCTGGGTGGCTCAGTCGTTAAGCGGCAGCCTTCGGCTCAGGTCATGATCCCAGGGTCCTGGGATCAAGCCGCGCATCGAGCTCCCTGCTCGGCGGAGAGCCTGCTTCTCCCTCTCCTCTGTCTGCTGCTCTGCCTACTTGTGCTCTCTCTCTGTGTGTTAAACAAATAAATAAAAATCTTAAAAAAAAAATAATACATTCCCTTTAGTTTTATATGTTAGTTCTGCTCTTATTGAAAAATAGTTTCACTGCATGCAGAACTTTAAGTTGACTATTACTTTCCCTAAGTATTTTGAAGATTTTCTTTCACTGCCCTGAAGTTTCTATTTTGACATATGAGAAGTCACTGCATGAGAAGTCATCTTTTAGATAAACAATCTGTCCTTTCTCTCTAGTTGTTTTGAAGATCTTTTTTTTTTGGTGTTTCTGCAACTTGATGTCAATGTAGCTAGATACAGATTTGTTTTGTTTATCTTACTTGGAATTTGACTTTTGGAATCTGAGGGCTGATGTTTTTAATTAACTCTGGAAAACTGTCAACTATTATACCTTTAAATCAAAAAGGAAATAATAAAGAAAATGGGGATGAATTACTCTTCCCAGTTGCTCTATTATTTCCTTCTCAAAATTTGATAATATGTTAGAATTTCTCACTTTTCAATAAGTCTTTAAACTTCCCTTTTGTATTTATGTTTTTGCCTTCCTATACTGCATTCTGAACACCTACATCCGCTCTACCTTCTAGCTTGCCATTTTTCTTTTTAGCCATGTGAAATCTGCTGTTTAACATTTCTATTAAGTTTCTAATTTCAACTATTAAATTTTTTGTTTCTAGAGATTCTATTTGGCTCTTTATCAAAGCTGCTAGTGTTTTTTGAGAGTACATGATCCTCGGTCCTTCAAAATACTTCCAATACCATCTCATTTCTTTAAAAATATTAGGTTAAACATATGAGATTGCAGATATTGACCAGTTTTGAGCTACAAAAATGGCAATTTCATATGGTCTGACCTAATAATTATTCCATATTTGTATATGATAATTCCAGCAACCATGGTATTTATTCTGCTGTTTGTGCTTTCTGCTGACCTTCACTCACGATGGTTTGTTTTCTTATATTTCTAGCAATTTTTGTGGGTTACCCCCACCCTGGGAATTTTTGAGGTCCATATTTAAAGTGTGTTCCTCCAGAGAGGAGATTTGTTTGCCTGGTGACTGGAGGAAGTACTGAAATGGAGAAACTTTATATTTTTTGTTTGGCTCTTGTTGGTCACATGGAGTTTGGTGAAACACACCAGCAAGAGGAGACTTAGAATCTGGAATTAGGAATTATCTAGGAAGATATTTTTTTCCCCCTTTCTTTCACTCTAATAATAACCCAGGCTAAAATGATTATTCTTATCATTTCCCTTTCTGAGGCTCTTTTCCTCCTGGTTCACCTAATGATGGCATTGCCCCTCAGGAATCTATAAAGAGCCTGTCTCCCTAGTCAATTTTGCCACTTGACACCCACATGCATGGCTCTTAAAATCCAGGCTTTGGACTACCTAGTATTAACAGATGTCTTCTAAAAAAAAAGGCTAATCTAATACTCATTAACTTGTCTGGATTCCCACTTTCCAGTTTATGGTCTCTAAAGATTTCCTTTATGTTCTTACCAGTTCTGTGTTCTGCACCAAAGAATATTCTTCTGACATCGGGTTGGCTGTATGACCAGAGATAGAAGTCCTAGATTCCTTTTGTCACTCAGTATTATATACAGTTTACTGAACACTATGAACTAAATGACATACAAACATGAAATGATTTTGCTTTTCCCTGATCACTGCCCTGAAACGTGAAAAGTCAAATCTCCACTGTTCTTGTTTAATAACTTCTTGGTCAGAGTCTTTAGCTTTCTGGCTACTTGCAGTCAGTTCTATTTAAAATTTAAATCCCAATTGACTCTCACTTCTTTCTTTTCTACGAGCCCCATCCAGAGGGTCTTGTAGTGGAACAGGGTAAGTTCTGCTTCTCTCTTTCTCTTCTCTTTATCTCTTCTTCAGTTTCCATGGAGATCCTTCCTTGAGCCTCCAAGGGTCACAGGGATCCTGGGGGTCAGAGTTCCATAGTTTTCTCCTTGGGAATCATGCCACACTATAGTCCCTGTTTGCCTATTGGTGTGATGGGCTGCCCTATCCAGCCTCTTAACTTCAAGATGCAGACATTCTTGGTTCACATACAGCCACAAACTCAATGAGGTAACAGCTGAGCTTCCCATGAACTTTTCCATATTTTTCTTCCTGGTGGCAGAAGCAGGAAAGAACTAGGGGTTCAACAGCTCAGCAAGGATCTACTTAGGGAGAGAATTCAATGTGTCCCTTCTTGTGGCACCCTTTATCATCACCAGTGATTTTTTTGGAGCCCTCATCCCTTGGTTTAGAGAAAGGAAATACTTGGATTTAGGAAGTGTTGTTTAGGAAAATCTATAAACAGTGACTCTGGAGATCCCCTCTTGGGACTTCCCGGCTCACCCTCCACCCCAGCAGTTTGCTCATATGCATCAGGATAAAGATGGGAGTGTTTTAGACAATACTGATGGTCAACAATGTTTAGTTAGCTATGGTGAGCTCTATAAATGTTGCTGTCATGATTAGTGCTCAGGAAAATAATGCTCCAGGGGCATATTACCTGAAGAATATATAAGGTAGAACTCTGTAGGAGACCCTGAGCCAATGATATTGTTCTTAGATCTATAACATGATGTCGGGTGCCCGGGTGGCTCAGTTGGTTGGGTGACTGCCTTCGGCTGAGGTCATGATCCTGGAATCCCAGGATCGAGTCCTGCTTTGGGCTCCCTGCTCAGAGGGGAGTCTGCTTCTCCCTCTGATCCTCACCCTCTTATGCTCTCTCTCTCTCTCATTGTCTCTCTCTCAAATAAATAAATAAATAAAATCTTTAAAAAGAAAATGATGCCTTTGAACCATAAACTAGGTAAAGTATTATAATCCAATTTTATATAAAAATAACTTCACATTTCCTTTGGCTGCATCTGGGGGAAGAATTAGGCTTTATTTGTGCAGAACATATTAAAGTCAATATATTTATGGGGAAAAATAGCCTTCATAGATGACACATGACAACTTCTAAATTTGGCTTTAAAATTTTTTATATATAACACATGCCATAATTATTTTAATATGCCTTTAAAAAAGTTTTGTGTTTCCATAAATTAAAGCTTTATCTGGTACCATTGTCCTCCATAGAACAGAATGACAAAATCAACGACCTAAGTTGGCTAAGCTGAAAACTAAGTCTCCATGTTCACCATCTTTGCATAGACTTCTTACCAGTAACATGATTTTGCTCCTCTTCCTACCAGCAACACATCTAGCCATCTAAATATCTAGAATTCTGTGCTACGATAGTTGATTCAATGAAATCAATAGTCATCATTGTTGCTAACCCAACACCCTTTGTTACAGGGCACAGTCTCCACGATTCCTTCTTTAAAAAAGAAACCAGTGACCCTGGATCAGTTACAATAAATCTGAACCTATTCTCTTAAGTTTTATCTCACTCTGATATAGACTTCTTAATAGAAGTGTTTAAAAATTTTTTTTAGTGAACAAATTAGAGGGTTGTGTGGTTTGGTTTCACTTTTAATAAATGAGCTGTCTTTTTCTGCTTTCATGCCACTTAGCATTTCTTCTCAAAGGAAAAAAATCAAACAAGGAAAAATGTGAAAAAGATGAATTAATGTGACATTTAGAGTAAGATTTTAATGGCACAAAAGCCAAGAATACCAGAGTTATGCCTTTTGCTTTCACAATTATAACTTGACAGGATTTCAGGATGTTGTTACTAAAATGAACTTCATCAGAAGAAAGTTAAAATGCATACATTTAAAGAAAATGTGTTGGTAGAGTTATATTTGTTAAGGCAAACACAGCAGAGTCAATATTTAATTAAGCATTGTCCTTTTCAGAGTTGGCCCCTCAGAGGCTACACCCTTATTTCTATTAGTATTGGTTATGCTACACATGTTTTTTGAAATCCTCTTTGGAAATAAACTCATAAACAAGTTTATAAGGACAGCAAGAAAACCAGCTTCATTTATTCAGAGTCATACCTTATTTAAACCAAAATTGCATTGGCAATTAGCATTTCCCAGACCTTCCTCACCAAACTGACTTCAAATTACTTTTTATAATGAAAAAAGAAACTTTTTTTTTTTGTGAAGCACTACACGCACAAAACAGTTTACATTTAAAGAAAACATTCATGTTACCATAACTGAGGTTTAAAACATTTTTCTAACATTCCAGATGTATTGTCTCAGTCACAATAGATTCCCTGCCCCTTCGAGGTAAATGGTGGTCCCTTCCATACTTTTCTTGTCACTTTTACTACCTATTCTATATCCCTCAATGCTATCATTCCATAGCTTGTTTCTTAAATTTTATGTAAGTGAAATTGTACAGCATATATCCTTTTGCATCTGACTTCTTTTGCTCAATATCTTGTTTATGAGATATACCTAAGGCAAGATAGGCAAACTATAGCCTGCCATCTATTTTTGTAAATACAGCTCCATAGGAATACAGCCATGCCTACTCATTTGCATATTATCTATGGCTGCTTTTGCATTACAATGGCAGAATGGAATAATTTCAACAAAGACTGTATGGCTCACAAAGCCAAAAGTATTTGCCACGTGGTGTTTACAGGAAAAGTTTGCCAACCCCTGACTTAGATATTTCGCTTGATTCAAATTTGCTAATATTTTGTTTTAAGATCTTGCATTTATTTTCATGAGAGACATTGGACTGTAGTTTTCTTGCAATGTCTTGGTCTATTTTTGGTACCAGGATAATCTTGGCTTCAGAAAATGAGCTGGGAAGTGTTCTTACCTTCTCAATGTAGAACTTGCATTTCTTCCTTTAAATCTTTAATTCGATTTCCCTAGGAAGTCAATTGGCCCAATAGTTTTGTTTGTGGGAACATTTTCAACTATGAATTTAATTCCTTTAAACAGATAATGTTCTATACAATTTTAAGATTTTCCATTTGTTAGTTTTGGTAATTTGTGTGTCAAGGAATTTCTACCTTTTATCTAAGCTGTTAAATATGTTGGCATAAGGGTAATTTTGCTATATACAGCATTTTAGATTGACAATTATTTGCTTTCAGTTTATTGTCTTTCAGTATCTACTGTTTCTCAAGAAAAACTAGCTGTGGTTCTAATTGTTGTTTTTTTGAAGTTAGATATGTCTTTTTTTTCTCTTGCTGTCTTTAAAATTTGTATCTTTGTTTTTGGTTTTCTGTAAGTTTCCTATAATTTATCTAGGTGTAGGTTTTAATTTTTTTTGAGGATTATCTGGCTTTCTGAATTTGTAGGCTGAATTTTTATTTTATTTTATTTTTTTAGTTTTGGAAAGATTCTCAGCTAATTTCTCTTCAAATATTGCTTTTGCCTCATTTTCTCTTCTATATATAAGACTCCATTAAACATTTGTTTCACTTTCTCACATACTCTATACCTTTTACCTTTTCTTTTCATTTTTTTTAAAGATTATTTATTTATTTATTTGACAGGGAGAGAGACAGTGAGAGAAGGAACACAAGCAGGGGGAGTGGTAGAGGGAGAAGCAGGCTTCCCGCTGAGCAGAGAGCCTGTTGCGGGGCTTGATCCCAGGACCCTGGGATCATGACCTGAACTGAAGGTAGATGTTTAATGACTGAGCCACTCAGGCGCCCCTCTTCTCAATTTTTAATCCTGTTCACTTTCTGTTGTCGTCTTCTTTTTCTTTCTGAATGACTTTCTAGTCCAGTTGTTCTCTTTTCAGCCACATTTAATAGGCTATTAAACCCACACACTCCATTCTTAATCCTGGTTATGAAGTTTATCTAGTTCCAGAACTTCCATTAAAAATGTTCTATGAATTTTTTTGTTTGTTTTTCATGGTTTACAGTTCTTTGCTGAAATTTTCCTTTTTGCTCTCCATCTCCTTGACCACAGTCATGACAATTATTTTAAAGTTAGTGTCTGATAATTTCAGTCTGGAGCTCCTTCGAGTTTGTTTCCATCATCTGTTGTTTCTACTAGCTCTCATTCATGTTAACTTGTCTCCTTATGTGCCTGGTTATCTTTGATTGCATATGAACTTTATATTTGGAAAGTCACTGGTAGAAATAATTGATGGACTAGAATAAAGTTATCTGCTTTTTCCAAGTGCCAAGGGGCACAAATAACCTGGAACCACTTTTCATCAAGAAGTTAGATTTTTGTGGTCTGTGTCAGTTACTAGGAGAGCTGGCCTTTGGTCTGTGCAGAGATTGAATATTTTCACTTCACTTTTAGCCTTTCAGAATCTCGATCCAAAGAGCGGTGAATTTACCAGGATGCCCATCTTCAGTGCTCTTTCGGCTCCAATTTTAGTTATCTTCATCCTATTATATTCTTAAAAGCACTGCTCAGCTTTGCCATTGCCTTTTTGGATTGTCAAATTTCCCCATGACAAAAATAGTCTCCCAAGCCAGGATTACATCTATGGATTTTCATATTATCATGAATCTTGGCCCAGTAATTCTTCATTCTCTCATTAACTCTCCAATAACATGAAGTTTATTTTTTTCCCTCAGATTTTAGAGTTGCTCTCAGCCGTTGGTCTGAGTAGACTAGTTCCCTATTCCCCAAAGCAGAAAACTGAAAAACTATTTTGAAAATATATATGTACATGTGTGCATATGTATATGGATATGGGTTTATGACTTTGCTTCTGTTGAGGATATTTCAACAAATTCTAGAAGCTTTAAAACCTCTTATCAGAAAGAAATTCTGGAAGTAAAGCAATGGCAGTATTCTTAAAATAAATACGTCACTTCTCAAGGTGACTATTTGAAGGGAATAATACATGCATGTGTATAAATTCTAGCATGCTAATTAAAAAAAATTATATGTATATACTACTAATTGATTTAATATAATTAATCACAAATGCAGGAATAATAGGAATACTTAGGATATATAAAAGGTATCTACATTGAGACTTGGACAAACAAAATTTTTATTTTAGCATTAGGAAGTAATTTAAGCTAACTACTCATTGAGTTATTATATAATATAGGTACATGTCAGTGCAATTTGCTTTCAGGATTAATATTATAATTTATATTTTCCACTACACTTTGAAAGAAAATTATTTATAAACTTGTGACTTTTTTCCAATTAATAACATTTCAGCCTTCGAAGACATCATTTACTCTGTCATTTTCTTCATGCTACAATGTGTTTAGTGCAATTTTGGCACTGTGTTAGTTCTTTAGGGCTGCTATAACAAACCACCACAAACTTTGCAGCTTAAAACAACAGAGGTTTTTTTTTTGTATCACATCTGGAGGTCAAAAGTGTGAAACCAGTTTCACTGGGCCAAAACCAAGGGGTTGGTAGAGTCACACCACCTCTGGAGGCTCTAGGGGAGCTTCTGGTGGCTGGCCCATTCCTTGACTTCCATCACTCCAACCTCTGACTCTGTGGCCATGTGACCTCCTCTTTTGTCTGTGTCAAATCTTTCTCTGATTCTCTTCTACAAGGATACCTGTGAATGCATTCAGGGCTCACCCACGTCATCTGAGACAATCTCCCTATCTCAAGATCCTTAACTTAATCACAAATGTAAAGACCCTTTATCATCATAAGATAACATTTACAGGTTTCAAAAATTAGGGTCTGATATCTTTGGAATCTACTATTCGGCCTGCTACAGTACCCAACAAATTATCTCTATTTTGAGTTTTTTTTTTTTAGTTCCTCTTCCTCTCAATGATATAGGAGCAGAGGAGAGTAACAAAAATCAAGAATGTTTATTAATTTGGGGGTAACAAATTAATGAGGAAGAGAGAGAATCTTAAGCAGGCTCCATGTCCAGTGCACAGAGTCCAATGTGGGGCTTGATCTCATGGTTTACAGTTCTTTGCTGAAAGATCCCGAGATCATGACCTGAGCTGAAATCATGAGTCAGACGCTTAACCAGCTGAGTCACCCAGGCACCTCTGTGGGTTAGACATCTTGAGTTTGGGAAGGTCAGCCCAGAGAGTAAATGTCCTGAGAAAGGGAATGAATATGTTTAGGAGAAAAAGAGTAAACGTAAGATATAGCCATTAGAATACAGTTTTCCTAACCAGATTCTCTTACTTTGGAAGTATCACAGTTTAAGAGAAAACTGATGGCCTAGATTAACCCAGGGGTAGATTCAGTCAGAACATCAAAAGCACTAAGTGGAAAGTGGTAACTTCAGATAGGCCTTCATACAGATCCAGTGAAGAATCACAGAAGGGTAGAGCCAACATGGACCACAGCTGTTGTTTAATCCAAACTTATCAATTAAGAGATGAGGAAACTGAGGCCCAAAGAGGGTCAAAGGTCGCACATTTACCAGCTCAAGTCACTGAAGCAGTTTACAGCCCCAGACTCTTTCATCTTTCATGCAAACTGTACTGCCAAGAAGCCATAAGGAAAACACTTTAAAATGTTTATGTCAACATAAAACCACTAATAAATTCATGAACTACAAAAAGAGACAGAAATGTGCACATGAAGAAATGTGTTGAGATAAGCAAAATAAAACTACATGTATATACCTAGCATATAATCTGAAAATTATTTGTATAACAAAAATTCATAAGAAGAGCTAGGTGGATGTACTTTTAATCAAATTCATCCCTCTATTCTTTGATTGTGATAAAGAGGTAAAAATTGGTACTAATGAATTAAAGCTATAGGGAGGTGGGCAAGTTTCTATCCATTATAAGGAAGAAGTTTCTAAAGGTCAAAGTTGTCCAAAGATGGAATGAGAGATGATGACATTCATCATTGGCAGTTATTAAAGCAGAGGCTGGAGAGCACTTGGCAGGAATGTGGTGGTTGTACTGATTCCCAAATTCAGACAGGTTGTATTAGATAATCTGGGCAGATGGTAAAAATAGACCTCAGGCCTCTGGGGAGCCCTGGGATCTGCATTTTTAATAAGTAACCCAAGTGATTCTCATATTCAGGGGGAATGTATCAGTCATCTAAACTATTCCAATTCAAGAATTTGCAATTTTTTTTAAAGATTTATTTATTTATTTATTTGACAGAGAGAGACAGCGAGAGAGGGAACACAAGTAGGGGGAGTGGGAGAGGGAGAAGCAGGCTTCCCCACGGAGCAGGGAGCCTGATGCGGGGCTTGATCCCAGGACCCCGAGATCATGACCTGAGCTGAAGGCAGATGCTTAACGACTGAGCCACCCAGGTGCAGGAAGTAATGGAAACAGCATTGCAAAAGTAGCATGAAATCCAGGTCCTATCTTGATTCAGTCCCTAACAAGCTGTGTGATTTCTGGGTACATTACATCATGTCTCTGGGACTCAATTTTCCTGTCTGCAAGAATAAGTGAGACTAGATGAATCTTATGGCTCTTACATGCTAGGAAATTGTGTTTCTGAGGGTGGACTAGGAGAAACTAATCTTCAAAGTCCCTGGAAAATTCCTCATGACATTTAGGTGACAGAGAATTATCCTGGAATGACTGTCTATGACAGCTGGGCAAGGCCGTGCAATCTGGCTGGTTTCCTGGAGTTGGCAGGCATTCGGCCCAGGATGTGTCTGTCACATGCAGGGTAAGTAGATAGGACTGGCAGGCTGGAAGTTGGAAACTCAGAAACCTCACCATGCTAGCTCCAACCATCTTTATTGCCCACCTATTATTCAAAAAGGAGGACACAAGGAGGCTGATGTGTTGTCCTGAAGAGGGAGTGGTTAAGCTGCCCATGAGGTGCCCCTTCTGTGTGCATCTTGCTTAGAAATACCAAGCCTCTGGAAGGTGAGATAGGTTGGCATTGATTTTCATTTCTTATGAATGAACTTAGCCCCCAAAAGCCAATGAGTCTTGGCTTTTGATTTTGGATTCTCTTTTCTCCTTTCTTCACTACTTCTCTCTTCTATTGTCTATCTGTATTCCCTGAGAGTCATTTATTTCTAAGCCTCATCTCTTATAGCTCTTAATTTTTTAGTTCTGGGAGGGGGGTTGTATTCTAATGGCTATATCTTACGTTTACTCTTTTTCTCCTAAACATATTCATTCCCTTTCTCAGGACATTTACTCTCTGGGCTGACCTTCCCAAACTTAAGATGTCTAACCCACAAAGGTGCCTGGGTGACTCAGCTGGTTAAACATTTGACTCTTGATTTCAGCTCAGGTCATGATCTCGGGGTCATGAGATCAAGCCCCACATTGGACTCTGTGCACTGGACATGGAGCCTGCTTAAGATTCTCTCTCTTCCTCTGTCCTTCCCTGCTCATGCTCTCTTTCTCTTAAAAAAAAAAAAAAGATGTCTAACCCATAGGTGAATCAATGGTCATCCCTTCATCTCTTCATCCTAGCAACATCTATGAATTTGCCCATGAGTTTTTATCTGAGAGGTGAAGATAATTTTCTCACATCAGCAGGAAAATTTCAAACCAAAATCATAGAATATGATGGTGCGTTATCTCAGGCTAGATAGGGGATAGACTGGTATATAGCTTATACATGAAGATATACAAATTTCAGGCCCCATCATTTCCCTGAAATCCCCTGCCACTTAGGATCTGATGATTCCTAAACCCATATCTCTTATAGAAAATGTTTCCCAGAACTTCATTTCCTCATTTCCAACTGTCTCCTGGAAAACACCACCTAAATATCCCTTCAAAACTTCTAACTCAACATGACTAAGACTGATCCTGTGTCTTCTCTTCCAAACCTGAAACTTCCTCAAGTCTTTATACTGGGTAAAGTCTAATAGGGTTAGAGCAATAAAAGTCTTTTATTTTTATTAAATTCATTTATTTTAGAGGGAGTACATCTCAACATAATAAAGGCCATAAATGGAAAACTCACAGCTAACATCATACTCAATGGTGAAAAACAGAGCTTTTCCCCTAAGAGCAGGAATAAAACAAGAATGTCTACTCTCAACATTTTTATTCAACATAGTACTGGAAGTCCTAGCTATAGCAATTGGACAAAAAAAAAAAAAAAAAAGGAATAAAAGGCATCCAAATTGATAAGGAAGAAGTAAAACTTTCACTATTTGCAGATGACATGATACTACATATAGAGAACTTTAAAGACTCCACCGAAAAACTATTAGAACTGATAAATGCATTTCGTCAGTGCTCAGGATACAAAATCAATATACAGAAATCCTTTGCATTTCTATACACTAATGATGAAGCAGCAGAAAGAGAAATTAAGAAAACAATCCCACTTACAATTGCACCAAACATAATAAAATACCTAGGAATAAAGTTAATCAAGGAGGTGAAAGACCTTTACTCTGAAAACTATAAAATATTGATGAAAGAAGTGAAGATGACACAGACAAATGGAAAGGTATTCCATGCTCATGGATTGGATGAACAAATACTGTTAAAATGTCCATACTACTCAAAGCAATCTACAGAGTTAATGCAATCCCTATCAAAATACCAATAGCATTTTTCACAGAGCTAGGACAAACAATCCTAAAATGGGTATGGAAGCATAAGAGACCCTGAATAGTCAAAGCAATCTTGAAGAAAAAGCTGGAGGTAGAACAATTCCAGATTTCAAGTTATACTACAAAGCTGTAGTATCAAAACAGTATGGTATTGGCACAACAACAGACACATAGATAAATAGAACAGAATAGAGAGCCCAGAAATAAACCCACAATTATATATGGTCAATTAATCTTCAACAAAAGAGGCAAGAATATGCAATGGGAAAAAGACAGTCCCTTCAACAAATGGTGTTGGAAAAACTGTGGAGAGCTACATACAAAAGAATGAAACTGGACCACTTTCTTACACCATACATAAAAATAAACTCAAAATGGATTAAGGACCTAAATGTGAACCCGAAACCACAAAAATCCTAGAAGAGAGCACAGGCAGTAATGTCTCTGACATCAGCCATAGCAACATTTTTCTAGGTAGGTCTCCTGAGGTGAGGGAAACAAAAGCAAAAATAAACTATTGGGACTACATCAAAATAAAAAGCTTATTCACAGAAAAAAATCAACAAAACTAAAAGACAACCTACTGAATGGGAGAAGATATTTGCAAATGACATATCCAATAAAGGGTTAGTATCCAAAATATACAAAGAACTGATACAACTCAACACCAAAACAACAAATAATCCAATTAAAAGTAGGCAGAAGACATAACAGACATTTCTCCAAAGAAGACATGACACATGAAAAGATGCTCAACATCACTAATCATCAGGGAGATGCAAATTAAAACCACAATGAGAGAGCACCTCACTCTTGTCAGAATGGTTAAAATAAAAAACACAAGAAATAACAAGTGTTGGCAAGGATGTGGAGAAAAAAGAACCCTCTTGCACTCTTGTTGGGAAGGAAAACTAGTGCAGCCACTGTGGAAAACAGCCTGGAGGTTCCTCAAAAATTAAAAATAGAATTAAAATATGATCCAGTAATCATAATAATGGGTATTTACCCAAAGAGTACAAAAACACTAATTTTTTTTTTATTATGTTCAGTTAACCAGCATATAGTACATCATAAGTTTTTGTTGTAGTGTTCAATGATTCATTAGTTGTGTATACCACCAAATGCTCATCCCGACATGGGCCCTCCTTAATACCCATCACCTGGTCACCCGATCCCCCCAACCCTCTCCCTTCTGTAACCCTCAGTTTTTTTCCCAGAGTCCAGAGTCTCTCATGGTTTGTCTCCCTCTCTCATTTCTTCCCATTCAGTTTTCCCTCCCTTCCCCTATGGTCCTCCACTCTATACCTTATGTTCCACATATGAGTGAAACCATATGATAATTGTCTTTCTCTGCTTGACTTATTTCACTTAGCATAATCCCCTCCAGTTCCATCCATGTCGATGCAAATGGTGGGTATTCATCCTTTCTGATGGCTGAGTAATATTCCATCGTATATATGTACCACATCTTCTTTATCCATACAACTGTTGAGGGGCATTTTGGTTCCTTCCACAGCAAAAACACTTATTTAAAATGACATATGCCCTCCCATGTTTATTGAAGCATTATTTACAATAGCTAAATTAAGGAAGTAACTCACTGATAGATAAATGGACAAAGAAAATGTGATACACACACACACACACACAATGGAATACTGCTCAGCCATAAAAGAAAATGATATCTTGCTATTTGCAATGACATGGATGGAGATCTAGAGAGTATAATGCTAAGCAAAATAAAGTAAGACAAATACCATATGATTTCACTCATATGTGGAACTTAAGAAACGAAATAAACAAAGAAAAAAAGAGACAAACTCCAAAACAGACTCTTAACTATAGAGAACAAACAGATGATTACCAGGGGGAGGAGGGGAGGGATGGGTGAAATAGGTGAAGGGAATTAAGAGTACACTTATCTTAATGCATACAGTTGTTGAATCACTATATTATACATCTGAAATTAATATAATACTCTATGTTAACTATATTGGAATTAAAGTTTAAAAATTATATTTATTTTTATTAAATAATAATTATTAATAAAGATCTGACCAATAAGGTTAGATCAGATACTTAAAGGCCAGAAGAAAAAGGACAGAGTAACATGATAGGAAAGGTTTTATTTTCAACATAAATGATCAAATAGGTACTTTCTGTCCAGGCTCTCTATGGATCCTGCATGAATGAACAAAATAAATTTAATTTGTAGGATGGGAGGTCAAGAAATGTCTACCACCTCTTGTGTCATTAATTCCAGCTGATAGGCACCAAAACATTAATAAAGTTGTAAACAAAGGCACCATAAAGCCTGCTTCAAAGGGACTCATCTGAAAGAAATAACATCCACTCAACTCTGATCTTTTTGTGTCACTGGGTGTCATGGATCCTTTTAATGTCACCTGTGAATTCTAGAAAGCTTTCTTTATTTCAGTGTTCAGCTCTTATATCTTCCCATCACCTATACCCTTATTCCTCACAAATTCCATTTTCCAGTCTATTTACTAAGTCTGTGTATTTTCCTTTATTTCAATGTTGATTTTTTTTTTTTTTTTTTGCAAATGCATTCTGTATAAGGAAACTTTTCCTTATACTCTAGAAACTTCAGTTTGGAGTCTCTCACCCAGACTCATTCATTTGATCTATTACAAACAAATACATCTGCATATTCACATGTATTAGTTTATTTATTTGGTGTAGATCACTAACAGTTGTTTATTCTTTATCTTTGGGATGATTTGGATAAGTTAGTAAGATTCTCAACTCAGGGGTAGTTGCTGGACAGCACAAAGATGGTCCTTCCAGCAGGGATACATTCAGATTAATGTTACTCTCATCTTTGGTTTTTACCATGCTTCTGAGAAAGTGGTGATTAGTAGCTTTCTAGAGCTTTTCTTACATGCCCCTCATCAATATGATCTTTGGGAGGAATCTCATACTTCTCAGCTTTCACCACAGGACACTCATTGCACTATTTGTCTCCATCTTCTTGCCCTCTCCCATGGAATTCACTTTCTGTTTTATTCAGGTGGTTGGTCACATGTAGGTATGGACAATTTGTCGTCCACCAACACAAGTGATAGAAACATTGTGTTGGTTACACCAGCCTCATTTCATCCATCATTTTTAATCTTTACATTTTAATCTTTACTGAGGAAATGGGGTCCTGATACAGAAGAGAGAAAGCTACTCCTAGCTGTTGCCCATGGCGGGGAAACTCTAATGTTGGAGCAAAACTCCCAAAACGTGTGAGAGGATGTCTGCTGGTTTTGATGGGTGATGGGCTATTTCACTAAAGGTTAGAAAGATGGATGCAGGTGCTGAGTGGGAGAAAAGGCTGCAATGTGGGCTGATTATGGGTCTGTACACACAATCTCCATTGGCACAGTAACAGAGTGGCCACATATTCATGGATCTCCACCTTGGGTTTGGTACTAGAAGGTCTCAGTGACCTAGATTTTTTCTGGATGTAGCTCTCTACTCTAGTACCAGCAATTTAAGGAGTTTGAAGAGGTATAATGTTTTCCTGAAATATCATCCCAGATTTTCTCTAGAGAAGGTTGGTGAAGGTGAAGAGCTTGGGGCTGCTGTGTTGGTGCTAGCACTCTGGCTATGGGTTTAAACATAATGCTCATGGGATTGGCTACAACCATGGCTCCATCCGACAACATTACAGCTAAATTCTGTTTCAGTCTGTGGCTGCTGAGTACCCACTGGTGCAGACTTAAGTTCTTCTGTGCTTGTTGGCATTGCCAAATGAGGTTCCTGTGTTCCAGTTGCTAACTCTTCCCTGGGTCACAGCAGGTGCTGGCTGAATGTCATGTTTGCTGCCTACCTTGAATAGGTTGAGCATGAGATTTATCTTTTGTACCGGAGTTGGATTGGTGTTAGGGGCAATCTCAACTCCAGCCCGAGCTGTGCTGGCCGTGTGGGAACCGATAGCCCTCAACAGTAGACACTGAGTTGGTGATTGGCCCATGGAGTGGTGGTTAAGCAGAAGGTGAGTATGTTGGACAAATGCATTCTAACTAGATAGAACTACAAGTATCTGAGCCTTTTGAGGACTCTATCACATAAATAGAGTTGTTTTTTAGCTTTCTCCACTGACTAGTCATCACTAGTTGCCTCAGAGCTGTGCCCATTACCATGCATCCATTTGCTTTTCAGATCCCTAAATTTTGCTGTTACTGTCTCCTGTGTTGGGAACTATTTCTCCACGAGTATCTCACATACCTGCACATCGTGAGAGTGATGCATTGATTGTCTTTTGTATTGGACTATCTTTTCAAGGATATTTAATCCAAGGATATTTACTTTTCACATTGTATTGTTATAGTAATGGCCTCCAACTTTGGGATTACATCTTTAAAAAATCCTTTATTATCGTTTTTGTGTGGTTTCAAAGGAGAAAAAGATGAATGTATTTAATCCACCATGTTAACTGGGATCCTATTTTGAATGAATCCCCCTTTGCCCCACATCTAGTCACCAAGTCCCATCCATCTTTTATTCTATCTTTCCCTCAGAATCTTACAGTCACTATTCTTTCATGGGGGTCACTGGAGGCAGAGGTCCTGGGACTGACTAGCTGTGTGACCTCAGAAAAGCAACATATGTTCTTGAATTAGTGGGTTCCTCACCTGTTCAATGGAGATAAGAACACTTCTTACCTTACAGAATCTTTGTGAAGATTAAATGAGGAGCAGCTCTAAAGCTGAGGTTCCAGTTGATACTGTGGCTCCTTATTTCCTGCTTAGACTCCCTCATCTAAAGATTCTCTAACCAGTTTTCATGCTCCCTGTCTCTTCCTGCTTCTTTTCTTTAATTTAAATTCAATTAACCAACATATGGTACATCATTAGTTTCAGATGTAGTGTTCAACAATTCATCAGTTCCGTATAACACCCAGTGCTCATCACATCATGTGCCCTCCTTAATGCCCATCCCCCAGTGGCCCCATCCCCCACCTACCTCCCCTTCCACAACCCTCAGCTTGTTTTCCAGGATTAAGAGTCTCTCATGGTTTGTCTCCTTCTCTGATTTCTTCCCATTCAGTTTTCCCTCCCTTCCCCTATGATCCCCTGCACTGTTTCTTATATTCCACATATGAGTGAAACCATATGATAATTGTCTTTCTCTGACTTATTTCACTTAGCATAATACCCTACAGTTCCATCCATGTCAATGTAAATGGTATGTATTCATCCTTTCTGATGGCTGAGTAATATAAACCACATCTTCTTTATTTATTCATCTGCTGAAGGATATCTCGGCTCCTTCCACAGTTTGGCTATTGTGGACATTGCTGCTATGAACATTGGGGTGCCTCTAACACATGGATGTGATGTCACTCCTATTTAAAACCATTACCTTTGGGATAAATTCTATAAGTCAAGTTCCTTTATAATCTGTTGTTTTTTTTAAAGATTTTATTTATTTTACTTATTTGACAGAGAGACCGAGGGAGAGAGCATGAGCAGAGGGAGCAGCAGAAGATGAGGGAGAAGCAGGCTCCCCACTAAGCAGGGAGCCTGATCTGGGGCTCGACCCCAGGACCCTAAGATCATGACCTGAGCTGAAGGCAGGCGCTTAACCCACTGAGCCACCCAGGTGCCCCTATAATCTGTTATTAAGGTCAAGTCTCATATCCTTTTAATTTCTCTGGGTATTCTGCCAATGTGCTCCTCTCTTCAAATACATACACACATACATGCATTTTAAATTATAACCACATAAACGAGCTCATCTCTGCTGCAAACTGTCATACCTTTCATGCATTTCGGCCCATGAAAATTCTATTTTCTCTGCCTGGAATGACCTTCCCCAGTTTTCAACTTATGTTTAAGATCCAGTTCTAAAATTATTTCATGTGGTAGATCATTATAATAATGGCCCCTAAAGAATCATGTCTCCTTATGTCAATGTGACATTCTATTCCTACACCAGAAATTGGTTTCTCTATCCTCTTCAATCTAGGCTGGTCTTGTGATTTGCTTTGAAGAATAGACTACATGTACTTAACATTGCATGAATTCCAGAGTTTTGGCCTTAAGAAGCCTTGTAGTTTTCTCCCTTTCCCCCTTAGAACTCTGAGATCATCAGTCTCAGTCTCAGTCTAAATTGCTGGGTGATACAAGGTGACACAGAGGAGAACTGAAGCCCCATCTAAGAGTAAGCACCACTGCCAAACAAATGAGTAAGGCCATCATAGACTTCTAGTCTCCACTGAACCATCAGATGACTAGGGCCTCATGGGTAAGACCAGCAGAAGAACTACCTGGATTACTAATTCATGGAATCATGATCACAAGAAATAAAAAATCATTATGATTTGTGGTGGCTGGTTATGCAGCAATAGAAAACTGATATACAACCTCAGAGAAATGTTCTAGACCTACTCAAAAAAAACTCATGATTCTTTCTTCTGGGCTTTGTTCATTTTTTCTATCATAACACATAGCTCATATAACTATTGGTGTACCTGTATCTGTTTCTCTCATTAGATTAACAGTTTTTGAAAAGCAGAGACTAGGTTTTTATTTATCTTTACATTTCCTGTGACTACTCTAGTGCCTGGTACCTAGCAACTGTGGACTTTTATTACCCAGGTTAAATATATACTATTTCCTGAAAGGCTTTCACTTGCCTTCTGGAACTCATGGTCAATCATACGTAAAATTGTTCATATCCTCATCCTTTTCAGTTAATATTCCCTTCATCTTCTTGTTCTTTCTCAATGGCCCTGGTTTCCTACAGCTCTCTGAGGCAGTGGCTATTTTCCCTCCCATGCTTTACACACCATAGGTTTGAAGGCAGGTAAGTGACACCTAGCTTCTCATGTCTTCTTTTAGACTGTCTTCATTCCCTGCCTCTTCTACCAAAAACAATTAGCTTTGGCTCTCATAACATCAGATTAAACCACCTATACCTCTTGTTGTGAAAGTCACCTACTGATGCGTAGGGCTCTCTCATTCCATGAAGATTTTAACCACAGACTCACAATCACTCTCTAACTATCCCCCCTGCAGTGATTTCAATATCCACATAGTTCAGTCTTCCCAAATCATGGCCCCTTAGTTCCTTGACCTCCTCTCTTCTACCTCCATCCTATCTCAGTCATTTATTCCCATGGTCATACCTCATATCTTGTGACCACCAATACATTGCAATCCCTCCATAATCCTAATTTCAAACATTCCACTATCCAATCACCACTCCCTACATTTCTAGCTCTTACTTTGGCCTCCAAAACTTCTTTTCCACCAGACTGTAAAGTTTATGGTCATCACTACTCTTCACTATTCCTCACCTATCTCATGTTTCACTTCCATCTCCTTACTCAGTTAAAATTTAATGGTCAATCATTTCAGTTACTCTCTTGCCTCTCTCTTGATTTATTATACTCTCATACTTGCTATAGCCTTAATTAAGTCCAGCTTTCTACCTGACACATGTCCAAATCCAGAGAGCTAAATGTGGCTGGAGAAAGAATTGCCTCTTTTTAAATTCATAAATATTAATAATCTCAAGAGGGTCCTTAATGCTACCTCACAGTCAAACTCTATTTCCTTAGTCCAGACAACCTCTCTACACCCCTAGATGACTATTTCACAGCTTCTAATCTCTTCGCAAATCTAACATTTCCACTTTCTTTCCTTTCCATATTACTAAGAAAATAGAAACAATTAGGAGACTCCTACAAGCTACCACCACCCCACCATGCTTATTCGCAACTCTGTACATCTACTGTGCCTCTACTCGTCTTCCTATGAATAAATTGTACATGTTTCTAGCTAGAACAATCCAACTAACGTGCATTAGATTCAATCTCTTACCTACTCAATATCGCTTCTTAAATTTTTCCTCTATCTCCTGCAGCATTTTCCCCTCCCTAGTGAGTCATTGCCATCATCATATAAGCATACTGTCACTTTCATATTACTTAAAAACCTACATGTCCTGACTCCATTTACCTCTCTATATTTACTGCATTTCTTCCTTTTAAGGAAAACTCCTTCAAAGATTAATTATACTCACTACCTCAAATCACTCTCCCCCCATTTTGACTTGAACCCACTCCAATAAGGCTTTTTGCTATCCCCTTTCCCAAATGCTTCATGGAATATGCACTTATCAAGGTCAGCAGTTGAATTCAATTGTTGCTAAGTTCAAAGGTTGATTCTCAGTGCTTATCTTACTTGACTGTCAGCAGCTTTTGACACAGTAGATCACTCCATTCTTCCTTGAAACACTTTCTAGAGAATCTGGCTTCTAAGAAACCATGTCCTCCTGATTTTCCTCTTCGTCTCCAGCTGCTCCTTCTGTTTCTTTCACTGACTTTTGTACGCCAGAACATGCCTGCCTTGGAGACTTAGCACTTGCTTTCTGGAATGCTCTTTTCCTCAATATCCACATGACTCAGTCTTTCATCTTCCTTCCATCTTTACTCAAATGTTACCTTCTCAGAGAATTTTTTGGCCACCTGTTCCAGAGTTGCAACACTACTATCGCCCGTTCACACTTTGTCTCTTTGGCTTTTATCACTACCTCAAATTCTGCAAATTTTCCTTATTTATTTTGTTGTTTCCTCCATTAGAATCTAAAATTCCACGAGCAGAAAATTTGATTTGTTTCATTTATTTCTGAATCCCCACTGCCCAGCAATGTTTAGAACATAGTAAGCACCTAATAAATATGTGTTGAATGAATGACCAAGTATACTGCAAAAAGAACCAGACGGAACTTCTAGAAATAAAAAAATAAAATAACTGAAATGAAACACCTAAAATCTAGATTAAAGAGAAAAACATTTTTCAGAGAACAACACAATATCAGCAAAAGAAATATTCCATGGTTCATCTTAGGAGTCTAGCATAAATTTGATACCAGCAAGGAGGGTAAGTAAGAAAAACAACAAACTAATCTTGCCATGAAAATAGATTTAAAAATGCTAAACAACATTTTATCAAGCAAAATCCAGAAATATATGAAAAATATAGTATATTATAGCCAATATTATAATTCCATTTATATAAATTTCAAAATTAGAGCATACTAACAATACAATCATCCTTCATTATCCAGATCTATTTGGTACCTGAGTTCAAACAGTGACAGTCTGAATAATGAGTTAGGAAACTTATGGGTACCTCAGTTGAATGTATTTATTTTTTAAGGTGACATACTAATATTGACTCTTTTTTTTTTTCTGGTGTGCTGTTCTATGAATTTTGACCTACATATAAATTAATTTTACCACCACACCACAATCAGGATACAGAATAGTTCCACTGTAACCTTATAAAATTCCTTCGTGTGAAATAAGTCAATCAGAGAAAGACATATATCATATGACCTCACTGATATGAGGAATTCTTAATCTCAGGAAACAAACTGAGGGTTGCTGGAGTGGGGGGGCGGTGGGAGAGATGGGGTGGCTGGGTGATAGACATCGGGGAGGGTATGTGCTATGGTGAGCGCTATGAATTGTGCAAGACTGTTGAATCACAGACCTGTACCTCTGAAACAAATAATGCAATATATGTTAAGAAAAAAAAAAAAAGAAGATAGCAGGAGTGGAAGAATGAAGGGGGGGGAAATCGGAGGGGGAAACGAACCATGAGAGACGATGGACTCTGAAAAACAAACTGAGGGTTCTAGAGGGGAGGGGGGTGGGAGGAAGGGTTAGCCTGGTGATGGGTATTGAGGAGGGCACGTTCTGCATGGAGCACTGGGTGTTATGCACAAACAATGAATCATGGAACACTATATCTAAAACTAATGATGTATGGGGATTAACGTAACAATAAAAAATTTAAAAAAATTCCTTCGTGTGATCCCTTTATAGTCATATGCTCCCTCAGCTCTCAATCTTTGGCAACCACTGATCTGTCTCCATCACTATAGTTTTGGGCTTGTTTAGAATATCATATAAATGGAATCATATAGCATGCAATCTTTTGAGACTGGCTTCTTTCACTCAGAAAAATAACTCTGAGGTTCATCTCAGTTGGTGCCTGTATCAATAGCTCACTCCTCTTTATTGATGAATATGGGTCTACCACAGTTTGTTTATTCATTCTACACTTGATCTTAGCCAAAAGGCCGAGAAGCGATAGTTTGTTTATTCATTCACACATTAAAGGGCATTTGGGTTGTGTACAGGCTTTGGAGATTAAAAATAAAGTTGTTATAAATACGAGTTTTCATCTGAATGCACATTTTCATTTCTCTTGGATAAATGCCAAGGAGTGGGATTTCTGGGTCATATGGTAAGCATTTGTCTAACATTATAAGAAATTTCCAGAGTAGTTGCGTTTTTACCTTCCCACCAGCAGCATGTGAGAGTTCCAGTTGCTCAATAGCCTCACCAACACTTGGTATTGTCAGTATTTTTTTTTTTTAAGATTTTATTTATTTATTTGACAGAGAGAGACAGCGAGAGAGGGAACACAAGTAGGGGGAGTGGGAGAGGGAGAAGCAGGCTTCCCGCTGAGCAGGGAGCCTGATGCGGGGCTCGATCCCAGGACCCTGGGATCATGACCTGAGTCGAAGGCAGCCGCTTAACCGACTGAGCCACCCAGGGGCCCCCTGTATTGTCAGTATTTTTTATTTTAATTATTCTATACTTTGGAAAGCAAATAAATAGCTATATTTTGATGAGAGAACTACCTAAAATTTTATCTTAATTTATTTGGTTATCTGTTTAGATATAAGGGATGCATGCCCATGTGGTAAAATTATGAAGAAAAGCAACAAACTGATAAGGATAAAAGTATATAGTGGTTACTTGTGGTGGAAAGGGAGGCAGATGTCATCCATTAGGCTCACGAGGGGCTCTAAGATACTGATGACACATTATTTAGGAAGCAGGATGTTGGGCACAGGTGGTCTGTTTTAGTATTATATCTGAAACTATAACCATGTGTTTGATACACTTCATAATTAATTTTAAAAATGTCTGAGCATATAAAACACATAAAATCCTCAAAGTAATGCAGAAAAATATTCTAAAACCACTTCTTTCAAGAGTTCAAGTACCGTGAGTTAAAAACTTAAAAGCATTTTGTAGAATTTGAACATGAGACTTTCTTAAAGCTTGTTTAAAACTAAAATACTTTCTTTAATATATCTGTGCTTGTGTACATCTCATAGGCCAAAATTGCTGATGGGCTATCCAATTCATTAGTGAGTTTGTTTCTTTCCAGAAGCATCAACCTGTACACAGAAGGGCTGGTCATGGTAAGACATTTCTGAATCACTGGCAAAGAGTAGCTTCTGGAAACCATGACCAGAACTCGACTTTGTTTAAGAAGCACATTGAATGTATCATCTTTACTAGTCACAAATTCTTAGACACACCCCAGGGCACAATCAAGACTATACAACTCTTCAGCAGCCTTTCCTATTGCCACCAACACTTGTAAGGAGAATGTTTACCTGTGACAACACTGGGAATTTTGGAGAGAAAGCTCTTGACTGTTCTGATGGGCACACCACCTGTCTTGTCATCTTGCATCTTTGTAATGATGTCTTCAATCTGAAAGAGGATAAAGAAGTGTCATTTCTTCCCATAAAGTAATAGTTTATTAATAGCCAAAAGGAACATGTATGAACAACAGATATAAAAAAAAGCCTCCACCTAGACAGCCAATAAACATAGTAGCAGGATCTGCAATAAACCAAGCACTGGGAGTGGGTGGGGAGGCCATGAGGTTATATATAAGAGCATAAAGCATAGTCTACAAGAACAGACTCCTAGATCAAGAAGGTAAGGAAGGAGAAATATTAGGATTCCTAATGAAATCCAACTTGTAATTCAGTATGCAATGAAATTCCTCCTTTCCCCCAAATTTGGTTTATACATGGGCTGAACAATATGAACCATCTGGCCTTTGGGACCAGTGCAAGATCCAGGCAGAATCACACAGGAGAAAAATACATACTGTAAATTAAGACATGGAAAGTTCTAATCCAGAGAAATTAGAGGACAGGTTTCAGTGGTTGGTTGTGGTGGTGTGAGGGTGGTCACCTTATGCCAGGATTAAAGTGGAACAAGGACAGAATCTTCTCCTTTTGGACTAAAGAAGACCACACTGCCAAAAGAAAGTCTATGGTGGGCTGTGGCTTGAAGCCAGTGAGATTTTATTAATAAAACAAGATATTATGTATATATGTTGAACACAGAACTGAGAGAGAAGATGGATTACTAAGGATGTAGGTGCATATATTGGGAAACCAATTTGTAGCTAAGAATTTACAAGCCAGATGTAATTTCCTGGGCAGAAAGCTTCAGAATAGGATACAGAACAATCTGTGACAAGGACATAGATCTTATTGTTCGGGGACTTGGGGGTAAGGAGCAACTGGAAAAGGAGAGAAGATGATGTTTAGTTTTATCACACATCTTGTTCCCCTAAGCAACAGAATATCTGTGAAACACCAGGATGATCCTCTGAGTGCATCCATAAAAGATGCACATAACTTTAAGTCTAGAGATTTAAAACTCGAGCCCATCTAGTCTAACATAGTTGTATTGCAATTTGAGGTTGAATTTCTCGAAGTCACATGGCAACTTGTTTGATAGATATGAATACGTCATTAGAGACTAGGTTAGGATACAGAATAACTTAATAATAATATACAATAGCTAAAATATATTAAGAATTTACTATGTGCTAGGTATTATTCTAAGTATATACACATATTATCCTATTTAATCTTCATGATTACTTCACAAGCTAGATTCCACTGTTATCCTCATTTTTCAGGTATCAAACCAGGGTAAATCAGGTTAGGTTTTTCTAACAAATACCCCTCAAAATCACAATGGCTGAGTACAACCAAGTTTATTTCTCTCTCAGGCTTCAAGTCTATCACAGGTCACCAGGGGGACTCTGCTCATTGTAGTTACTCTGAGACCCCAGGCTGATGGAACAGCCACCATCTTGAATGTTGCTCATCATTGTGCTAGAGGGACAAGAGAGAATTCTGGAGAATCTTGCATTGATTATTAAATGTTATAGCCAAGAAGTTATATATAACACCTTTGCTCACAATTCTTTAGCCAAAACTAGTTCTATGGCACCATGCTACCACAAAGGAGCCAGGGGGTCCAGTTTTCTGGGTTCCAGCAGGAAAGGGGAACTGACCATCTGTGAGCAGCACCAATGACCACCACAGAAGTTAAACAACCGTCTCAAAGTCACACAGCTACCCAGTTGCGTTTAAACACAGCCACAGACTTCAGGGCTCAGGTTTCTAACTCCTGGGCTGTGCTACCACTCAATAAGATTCCCAGAAAAGCAGTCAAGCAGGAAGACCACTTTCCTTTGGCTATTTCTGGATTTTCCTGAGAAGTAGTGATAATGAGAAAGAATCTTAAGCTCCTGGCCCTTTAGGGAGTGGATGGATATATCATGCTAAGAATAAAGGTTAGTCTCTGAAGACCTGCATTCTGTTAAAAGACAGGATAAGAAGACTTTTCATCCACACTCATATTAATCATCTCAGCTAGTGCCCTGCCTCACTGCCCCTAAACTTAACCCAATGATTTAGAGTAGTCTGAGTATTCCTTACTGACAGTCAAGGAGAGTTATTACTAGAAAAAAATGGTCATATTTTCAAAGTAATCTATGCTTTCGATCCGGTGTGCTATCTGAAACCACATATATCAGTTACGTTGATGCTTTTTATAGAATGGACTCAAAATCACTGGGAATTGGAGGGAAGCCAATATTTCAATTCAGTTAGACTCCTGACTTGCCATTAGATGACAGTAATTTCCAGTCTCTGCTGACGTGGGCTGGATTTAAGGACTGGCTGTGCTGAGGAATGCTCCACAGTTCTTTTCTTCTATGCTCTGTGTAGTCATTTCATCACACCACCGAATTTTAAAAGGATGTATTTATTAAAGAAGACCTATCTTCTCATGCGGGTTCACAATGTGCCAAGAGGTATATTATTTATCAGAGGTTACAGCCAGATCCAGAGGACAACCCCCTTAAGTGACCAGAAAGGGAATTACATTGCAGCAATAGTTTACAACACCAGAGGTGTTGAAGAATGTTCATTGGTCCCCAATTCTCGACTCCTCCATAGTATTAATATTTACCCAATTCTATGCCCTGGCCTCACAGTGGGCGGAGAGTCCGCCCCTTGACTTTTGGGCTTGGCCATGTGACTTGCCTGGCTAATGGGAGGATACTGAACATCATGTGAGCAGAGGCTTTCAATGTACCTGCATGGTCATGCTCACCCTCTTCTCTTGCCCTCCTGTATCAGATAGTTTTTGTTCCAAGGAGGGTGAGAGACATCTGGAGCAGAAGGGACCCAACCTACAGCTAGATAGGTCAAACCTCAGTTGATGTGCCCACTCAGGAGCTTATTGTTGTAATCCCCTGAGTTTGGGTGGTTTGCTATGCAGAAAAATTGTGGCTATAGCTTCCTGATACAAAGGGGCTCTAAAATAAATGCACGGATCAGAAATTGCTGAAGCCACACAAATACTTAGTAATAAGAATCAATGAGTCCTTGAGGTGGGGCATCCTAAAATCCAGTGCTTTTTAAGGATGCAGAAATTCCAATTATACCATCCACCATTTACTTAAAAATTCTTAGGGCCTATACTCTTCTGTAGCCCATTCTGTTGTTGTGTTAGGAAAATTTGTAATAGCTGAGTTTGATTCTGGAGGTTGGTGCTCTGCAACATCAGCTAATCATACTACTTCCAAATTTTTTTTGGTCATGGTTTCTGGTGAAATGCTAAGAGTACCGACCTACCAAAAAATCCAAAGTGGGCTCCCAGGGGTTTATATACATTATAATGGCAAACATTTTCAGAACGCTTACATATGATCAACGCTGTCCTTGGTATTGTTTAAAATAAAGTATATAATTTATTTCTCAGTCTTAAAAGTTACTTAGTAAAGGTGTTGAAATTTAGGCTGAGAAAGGTTAGGGGGATTTACCCAAGGACAAATGGCTAATAAGTGGCAAAGCCCAAATTCTTATCCAACTCTTCTTGACTCTAATGATGCCCAAGCTCCACCAAATCCAAGATTCGCCTTAGTTTCAACCAGTGTCTGCAGACATGCTCTTTAAATACAAGGCACTTAATACCGTTTGCATTGAAGGGGAAGTTTAGCTCAGTCCTAAGGGGGTGGAAAAGGAAAGAGAGAAATCGATCCAGATAATCAGATTATCAACCATCTCAGGATTTATTTTGGTCCAATGACTGCTGATGCCTAGCTGCTCTGTGTTTTTTCTCTCTTTGTCCTGGAGACTTGGTGAGATTTATCTTCTACTCGTAGATCACAGCTCCTGGGACTGGGGAGATGGGAAAGTATCTACTTATAGTTTCTTGGCTATTCAGTCCCATCTAAATTTTAATACTTTTGTTCCTGGAGAAGAGCAACATCAATTCCCTGACACCCTTTAATATGAAGCTCCGTGTCATGAGGGAGAATGTTGGACCTCAGTTTCCCTGTGCCAATCAATACGGCCCTTATTTGACAGCGAGTGATGCAAAAAACCTCTTTGGCCCGCTCAGCAGGTTCTGCCTGGATGAGTCCCAACAACCAGGACACCCTCCTTCAAAGGAGCTCAAAACTCAGCACTGACATGCAGGTAGAACATTCTTCCAAACAGCAGGACGAATGGAAACCATTACACCATAGGGTGGGTTTCCTTTGAACTGAGGAATGTCATGAGACAGTAGACAGAATTCACTGATAGAGCTGTCGGGGGTAAGAGAGGGGTGAGGAGAAGCAACCGTCTCTCCACAAAGTGAGGCCACAGCAGGACTGCAGGAAGAACCCTGGTCTGAGGCCCAGGAGAAATGTTAGCCTCAGCTTCACTGATTTGCTGTGTCAACCCTGGACAAGTTCCTTAACCTCTCTGGACGTTACTGCCCTCATCTCTACGGTGAGAGGCCCGGTTGCTAAACGAAGATTTCTAGTTCTAAGACACAAGAGGCTTCTCTGAGTTGACAAATGCAAAGCTGTGTCTGCAAGGAAAGATCAGGACGGGCAGTCAGGCCTCTGGGTCCCCATTCTCCACGCTGCCATCTGCCTGGTGGCTCAGAACCACGCAGAACCCTTCCCTGGGCTGAGGTGCAAGGTGGCATGCTGAGCAGGACCGGGGAGTTTTGATGTTTTCAGAAATCATTTTGGACAAATGGCATTAGAAGCCAGAGAGAGACATGATCCAAAGAGGCCCTGACACTGTTCCTTACTGACCAGTCCATGCCTGCTCATACAGATGGCGCTCCTAACAGGAAGGACAAAGGGCCAATGTTAGTTTTGTTTGTGTAAATTAATTATCCAGTGAACCAATTTATTTAGCCTGTCCAATTTTTCCTCAGTGGAAGATTTAAAAAACTTCAAGAATAGGCAAACTATATTACTATTATTTAAAAAATATATATATATATCCACCACAACTTTAGCAAAAAATGTATGCCTCAGGCATGAAGTTCTTTTTTATTGAAGCATTTCATCTTGACTTTGCCATCAATTGCCTATTTCTCACTACTAATGCCTGTCACTCCAGCTCCTGCATTTCATTAAAGACCCCTTTTGTTTTGGTGTCTGTGAAGGAGTGAAAATGACTCTTTGGACACATCTTATCAACCCAGAGGCAGCAATCAGAGCTGGCAAATGATCATCATATTTCTTAATCCAAAATGTGTATGCTTCCCTGAGCATGCTCCATCCCGTATGTGTTCCATGAGATCAGGCTATCTTTCATTCCTTTTTAAAAAACATAGCACACTGCTACTCTCAACTTATAAATGGACTCAGCTTCACTTACTGGGTTACTGGACATTTATTGAGCGCCTACAAAGTGCCAGGCGTAGTTTTTTTTTTCTACTGTGCAGAAGTGGGTAAAAGACAGTCTGTTCCCTTTCATCATGGACTAATACATTTCAGAAAAACTCAGGCATTGAGGCTCCAAGTTAAGGATGTGGCAGCAGAGCCACGAATGGGCTCGAAAGGGGCTTGCCAGTGAAACACAAAGCAGTAAGGAATACTACTTCCAGAGGTCATCACAAGGGGACCCCCCTCCCTTTTTCACCATCCCGTTCAAAAGACGATGATGTCAAAGACAGGAGGGGAATTCTGAGAGTCCTGGCTATGACAATGATTGAAATGCTTGTTCATTTGTTTTCAGTTAAACTTACTTTTGAATCGTTATCAGTCTGAAATGCTTTTGATAGAAAGCAAAAAAAAAAAAAAAAAAAAAAAAATTCAACCCCTAAACATGGGGGATTATTTTCCCCACATAACAGGCAATGCGTACGTGGGTGCCTGGTAGCGTTAGCACAGTTATACGATTCTATGTGAACCACCATCATGGACTTTCCCTCGTGCTTGCCAGACAGCTGCCCCAGCTCGAGGCATCACATCTACATGAAATAATAAGGAGAAAGGCAGGAAGAAGGGCAGAGTGTTGGTACAGCTGTTCTTATTCCTTTTATCCAGAAAGCATACACCTTCCCAGAAGATGCCAACAGATCTCTGCTCTAGTCTCATTGGCCAGAGCAGGGTCACATGGCAAAAGGAGCTGGGCAAAGGGTATTCAGCTTATCCAGCCTCCATACCCCATGGAAGCACGGGAAGAGGGGAATGGAAATGGCGTTGGGTTAACCAAATAACATTGTCTGGCACAAAGATCCTGTATCAAAGAACATTCAAAAAGGATGGCTGGGCAGGCCTGATTCCTCTCTGATCTGTTCTCCATACTGCAACCCATGTGATACCCTTGAAGGAAAAAATTCATCATTTAACTCCCCTGCTTAAAATCTGTCTGTGGTTCTCAGTGCTTATTCTGTTATAAGCTCTAACAGGACCCTCTATCTTTTCTCTATGTCAATTATCACTTTAACTTGTATTTGCATTTCCCCATTAGACTATTTTTCTCATCATTTGATCCTAATAGTAGGTGACCAGTAAATATTTATTGATGAATAATTGAATGAATGACATGAGTGCTATATTCTTCTTTCAACTGAAGAATAATCGACATACAATATTATACTAGTTTCAGGTGTACAACATAGTGATTCAATATTTACATACATTACAAAATGGTCACCACAGTAAGCCTAGTTCCTATCTGTCACCAGACCAAGTTGTTACAATATTATTGACTATATTCCCTAGGCTGTACATTACATCCCCTTGTATTACTTATTTTATAACTGGAAGATCGTACCTCTTAATCCCCTCACCTATTTTGCCTATCCCTCTACCTCCCTCCCCTCTGGCAACCACCAGTTGGTTCTCTGTATCAGTGAGTTGGTTTCCATTTGTCTTGTTCGGCCATTTGCCTTGTTTTCCACATATAAGTGAAGTTGTATGTCTTTCTCTGTCTTATTTCACTTAGCATAATAGCCTCAGGGTCCATCCATGTTGTTGCAGATGGCAAGATTTCATTCTGTTTTTATGGCTGAGTAATATTCCATTGTGGAGATATATGTATCTATAGATATATATCTCATCTTTATCCATTCACCTATTGATGGACATTGAAATTACTTACATATCATGAGTACTATTTTTTTTTCTTTTTTTTTTTTAGAGGGAGAGAGGGGCTGGGGAGGGGCAGAGGGAGAGGAAGAAAGACAATCTTAAGCAGGCTTCACGCCCAGCACAAAGCCTATGTGGGACTTGATCTCAGGACCCTGAGATCATGACTTGAGCTGAAATCAAGAGTTGGACGCTTATCGACTGAGCCACCCAGGCACCCTCATGAGTATTCTATCCTCAAAGAACTTTATCTTGGATTCCAGCATTAAATGGGATGCTTAATATATTAGGGTCTGCATTTTAAAGTGAACTTGGTATTTACATTTTTAAAGATCATTCTGCTTTGGAAATGGATTAAATAAACAGAAATCTCAAGATTCCATGAACCTTAGCAACAATGTTCAAAGAATTGCTCCACAGGCACCCAAGTATCAGCTGAGCTTAGAGCAGCTCCCCAGTGTACTGTGCTTGACATCATCCACGGGCAACGCCAGGGTAGAAGGATAAAGTAGTGTTACTTGTTCTATCTCCTGGAGGCTTATTTTTATGGTTTTAATATTACTGTATGTAGTGCTTCATAAATTGCTTTTATGGAAAACATTTCCCCCCATTTAATTGAAGAGGAAAACAGACAAGAATGATGTTCTAGGTCAGTGAACAAATGGCTTGTTGATGATATTTTAGGGCAAATGACTTTCCCCTCAGCTTGGCTGGAATAGCAAAGCTTTAGAAGGCATAGTGTCTCTTGTATAAGAATCTATTGTTTGCTCGGAAATATGAGTGGAGCAGGTCCTTTGGGTGAGCCATGGAATAAGGAATCTTGGACTGCAAAAGGCCAGCTACAATGCAAATGAGGAAAATGGACACTGATCAATAAAACATTCTAGCAATGTGAGAGGACCTAAAATCTCTATTATAATCTTCTCAAATTGCCCTAATTTGTGTGCCATCTGCTTCTTATTCTACTCCCTTTATAGAGAAACACACTGATACTTAGGGCAAGCAAATTGTCCAAGGCCAAATGAGGCTGTTGAATAATGAGAACACGGGTTATCAAACCTAGGCAGTCTTGCCCCAGAACTGGCTCTCTGGATCCCTATACCAGCTGCTAGAGCAGTTCCCAAGCAGACCCCGGTTCACCTAAGGCTTTAGCAGAGTGGAAGAAAAGGCAGAAGATGGGGCCACATCCTATGCTTAAAAGTTTAGTACACAGTGTGGAAGGCAGAAGAAATGATCCCCTCAAAAGTTGTCCACATCCTACTTGCTGGAACCTGTGAATCTGTTACCTTATGGCAAAAGAGAATTTGCAGGTGTGATTCAAGTAAAGGCCCTTGAGATGGGGGCATGATTATCCTGGGTTATGCAGGTGGGGTCAGCCTAATCCTATGTGTCCTTGAGAGATGAGGACTCTTCCCAGCTATAGTCACTCAGAGAGAGCTGTGACCATAGAAAAAATGTCAGAGAAATGAGACTCTGTTGGCTTTAAAGATGAAGGGAGGGACTACAAGGTAAGGAATATGGTGAGCCCTAGAAGCTGGAAAAAGCAAGAAAACAAATTGTCCCCTAGAGCCTTCAAAAGGTATGCCCTCCACCCCAAATCTTGATTTTAGCCCAGAAACACCCATTTCAGACTTCTGACAACTAGAACTGTGCAATAGTAAATTTATCTTGTGTTAAACCATGAAACTTGAGGTAATCTGTTAGAGCAGCAATAGAAAACTAATACATACAGTGACCCCCTACTCATGAATAAATGTTTGGAATATCATTATTTTACATTGTTTCCAAACCAGATTAGAATTTTGTCCTCCTGGAGAGGAAGTGGGTGGATTTCCTCACATTCCACTGCTCTCTGTTCCTTCTGAATAGCTTAACAGCCAAACCAAGGATTTGTGGTTGTCTGCTTGGGGGAAGATGTCAGGGTTGAGGACAGCAAAAACATCTGTCTATAACCTGAAGTAATTGTTTCCATGACATTTTAAACACTTCAGTTTCTGGTCTACCTGGGACCAATTAGAAGATGGGTGGCTCAGAGGTTACTTCCAAGGACTTCTTAAGTGAGTCACAGTAGCCCATTAATTAATGCCAACACCACATTCTATACGTGGAAAAACAAATATCCTTTTTTATTTCCATCTCAAATTTTATCTTGCCACATTCTTCAACCTGGCCTACGATATCTTTGTTCCAAGGAAAAACCGGTCTATCCCGTGTCCTGGAATATGACTACAATTTTTTCCTCCTGGAGAGGAGCAAGGAACATAACACCTGTCCGTCTGACCCCAAGGACACCCTGGACTCTGAAATCACTCATTCTTTCTGGCTCACTTCCTTTCTGACTCTACCTCAACACCTTGCCCTGCTCCAAACTGAACAACTAAAATGGGAACTGGAGTGAATTTTGGGGCTTGAAATAATTTATGTAAGTTATCCCCTCCTCAAAAACCTGCTGTGGCTCCCTCTTGCTACAAAATAAACGCCAGGTTTCCTACTAGGGAATTCAGGGTCCTCTATTATTTGGTGTCGAATGACCTTTCCAGCATCAGCTCCCAGAATGCTTTTTGTTTCTGGACAGTCCATCTGCAAACAACTCCCAGCACGCTCTCCTGGCTCACTCTGTACTTCATCTACCCACTGCAAACCCTGCAGGGTCCTAGTCATGCTTCCAGGCCCTGTTCAAAAGCCCCTCCCCTAGGAAATGGCCCTTGATATTACCAGTCCATGTGCACACATATGTATTATAAATTGTCTATAAGGGCATTTTCTTTGATTATCCCATTCTTCATGTCTGATGCCCCGAACTGCTCCAGTGAGCGCACGAGTCACCCCTGAGGGAGGAGACTGAGACAAATCACAGTGTGGGGGACCCTCCCTTCCAGAGGGGCAAAATCAGGCAAAGCGGTCCTAAAGGAGAAACAGAAGGTGAATCATTCCTTATTCCAAGTATATTTGAACACTCACGATGCACCAGGTGCTGGGAAACCAGACAGGCAGGTCCTTCCTTTGGTGCTCACCTTTTAGGGGAGAGGCCCCTCTGGATGTTTCATGAGCCTGAGGAAGAAGGGGTACAGTCCCCCAGGGGGCCGTGCCGAAGATGGTGCTGTACCACCACCGACCTCAGACAATTCCTGCCTCTTCTCCTGAGGAAGCCCCTGAGCCCCCGCGTGTTGCATCCTGGAGTCTTGCTGGATCCTGTGGGACAGGGCCCTGGTCAACCCTGACTGGTGCTGCCGGTGGTCAGCAGCAAGGCTTCCACTGGGGTTTCATGTCTCAAGGCTCTCCTGCAGCTAATGAATGCTATTTCTGAACATGCAGCCCGGGGGCTGATGTTTTCTGGAACACATACCCAAGTGATGCCAGACTCCCCTTCCCAGGCTGTAACTGACTGCCCAGAGGCTGTGGTCCCCCCTGCAGAGTTTGGGTCCTTCCCCTCACTACATTCCTGTGCCAGAGAATGCTCCAGGCCTCTTCCTGCCCCTCACACGAAGGCAGAACTGGCCGGTCTCCCCCTTTCATTCCAGCCGCCAAGGGATTAAACAGAATAGATCAAGGAATGATGGGTCATTTTATCCTCTTCTTAGGCTTGTTATTTCCCCAAATTTCTTTAAAATCCAGGAATTACTTTATTTCAAGGAACAACAATTTATTTCTAAAATGTAAATGAGTACGTAGGCAAAAGCTCTTAGCACACAGTGCCCGGCACATAGTCGCTCCTGAGAAATGTTCATCTCTCCTCTCTCACAATAGATTTAAATTTCTTCTTCCATCTGAGGCAAGGGAGTAACCACAGAAGGTTCTGCTGCTCCCTTCAGAGGCCAAGGGATGGGCCCTTCTTTTGTGTTGTTGCCTCCGGGGCCAGCAGCTGCGAACAGGGAGCCGTGCTTTCCCAACAGCACTCCAAACAGCGAGTCACTTCTCACTGAATGGGACCCACTGTGCATAGGTTTCCAACTACAGAGAAATGATGATCTCATTACCCAACTCCGCATTAGCCCAAGCTCCCCAGAGCAACCTTATTTTGGCCTTAGATCCCAAGTCCCACCACAAGGCAGGGTAAGCAGCAGAGCTTGCCGAAGGGAGGTCCACACCTGCCCAAAGGAAGGACAAGTTTTGCAAACCCAGGAAAAGGTGTGCTTCTTAATTTCCAAGTCCTTTGCTTATTGCTCCTGAAAGCACAGACTGAAAGAAAAACTTTCTTCATCTCCAAGAAAATGAGATTTAAGACAGTATGTACCTCTCTAATTCTGATTTTACTCTCAGGAGCCTGAGCAACTCTGGGAAGCAGCTGATGGACCGTCAGCTGCACACTGAAAACCTGGGGATAAATACCAGTATCTGAAAATAAACCGGGCAAGCCCCCTTGGGAGAAAGGCAGGGTCATTTGCCAATGACTTCTGTTCATCACCCAGATGAAGTGGCTTTCGCAGTCGCTTTTTGTTTTGTTTTGTTTTGCAGTCTCCCTGCATCTCTTCCACAAAAGGAGGGCGAGTAAAGTGTCAGGTGGAGGCTGCCTGCAGACCAGTGAGGCAGGTCCTGGGAGCCGGGGGTGTCCAGCCCCCACCTATGCGGGAGACAGGTGGGCTGGGGTGAATGTGGTCCTGTTGCTTTGTCAGTCATTAGGCCACCCTGCCTACTCCTCACATCATCAGGAGGGACGGTGGAGAAAAAGATCATACGTAGAACACCTGCTGCCTCTTCTCCAAGGAAAAGGAACTTCTTCCTCTCCTTATGGGTTAAGGAGTTGCGGGGATCCAGGAGGTAGAGAGGAGGGACACCAATCAAGAAACTACTGGATTTGACACACTGACCACAATTTGGGAGGGGGTGGGTTTTGTAACCCACCCGAGGAGGAGGGCTTCCACAGGGCCTAAAACACCTGCGGAGGGGTGTCGACTAGGTAAATGGCTGGCGGGGGAGGGCTCAGCGTCAGCGCTGATTTCCACACGCTCTTACTTCCCAGGGGCTCCCTGCTGCGTCGGTGATATTCTCAGTTCGCCTCGTTGTGAATCCCCTGGTTATGGCTGAATGGTGTCTGCCCCAAGTTCAGAGTCCCCCAGTGCCTCGGAATGGGACCTTGTTTGGAGATAGGGTCTATGTAGAGCTAATCATGTTAAAATGAGGTCATTCAGCTGGGTCCTAATCCAATACGACTTATAAAAAGGGGATATTTGGACCCAGAGGTGTGTAAAGGCAAGATGTGAAGACTCAAGGAGAAGACAGCATCCACAAGCCGAGGAGAGAGGCCTGGGACACATCCGTCCCTCACAGCCCTTGGAAGGAACCAGCCCTGTCAGATACCTTATTCCCCAACTGGGAGACTCCAGAACTTTGAGACAAAACCTTTATGTAGTTTAGGCCACTAAGCCTGCAATGCTTTGTTACAGCGACCCTAGCAAACTGGCTACAGACCACAGACCTTAGCTTTTTCCAGCTATTTCTGTTCAGCATGCAATGAAAACGATTTCCTCTCCTGCTCTCTTCCTCTCCCCTCCTTTCCCTTCCCAGGCTCCCCCTCCCCAAACACATACACACACACACACACACACATTCTCCCAGGAGATGGTGACTAATTATTTTCAGATTAGACAGTGTTCCATGTGCGAAATTAACTAATTTGACATCTCGTGTATTGTCTGGTCCTCAGGAAGCCACACGGCATACTACTTCGAAGTTCTGGCTTTCTGAAAGCCAAGACTACATCTAACGTTAGGGCTGGGAATGAATGCCAGATTCACAGACCAGATTCACAACCAGGAGGGTCAGGAAGTCACTACTTTCCAGAACCAGGAGTGAGGAGTATCATGATTAGAGTTGGTCTCTTGTTTGTTCTAAAACTATCCGTGATAAGGAATATATAGAAACCTCTACACTTGGGGCACAGACACATAGATAAAACACCACACAAACAGTCTGAGGGATAAATGACTTTGCAGCCCAGATGTAAGGTATTCTGCCAGTGAATCAACTGAAAACTTGAAATATAATGTGGCAGCAAACAAACAAAAGCTAAAGGTTAATTGGATCTTAGGATGGGTGCATTAATAGAAACACACCTTAATGAGGGAGGTGATAGGGCCCTCATCTGTAATGATGAGTCTGCATTGAAAAATCCCAAGTTCTCTTCTGGCACCAGACTTAAGAAGACAGCCGTGAACTCTAGTGAACATAAAAGCAAGTGACCTAGATCTTAATGAAAGTATTAAATGGCAGGGGTAGAAGTTGGCAGGGCAGTGATTACTCCCTTATCCCAAATATCTTATCAACTGAAACAAAACCAGAGTCCAAGTAAAAAGGCATGCTTGCTCTGCAAATGCAGCTTCCGAGCAAGGACCGCAGTCCTTTCTATGGCCCTTTCTATGTAGAGATCCTGGAACTGCCACTGCCCAGCTCTTGAAGCATGTCTTGAGCCAAGGCATGGCCCCTAGGAGTCACTTTTGCAACTTAAAATGCACCCAGTCAGCTTGGAAGAGAAACTTGTTAGCCCATTAGCTTAGTCCTCCCTGGGGTGAGTTAGTCCATCCAATGAGCTAACTGTCACCAGGCAACTCAGAGAACAGGACCATGTAGAGGACAGGGGACAGTGGGAAGTGGGGAGGTGGGAGGAGGGGGAGTCTGAGACTTGAATTCTAAGGTGGGGAAGGCCCAGGTGAGAGGCTGTAGGCAGAAGGGGTGTGGGTGGGGGTGGGACAGAAGGGCCTTCTAGAGCCCTGACGGGTGGGGGAGGGGGGGATGTGTCCTGGAGGGAGGGGAGATGCTGAATGGCGTGAAGTCTCATCTCCATAAGCCCTCAGAGTGGCTTTTTTTTGCATGTGGGTCTCACCCTTGCTTTGTCACGAAGGAATCACTTCCCCTCTGAGGGTCTCAGTCCCCTCGTGAATGAATTGGATTGGTGGCACCATGGAACACATTTTTGTTGAAAATGTTTTAAGACCGACAAGTTCCTTCATTTCCCTGAAATCCCAGTGCCGGTGTGGGTGCTATTTGGGTTTCCGTGTTTCCAGGCCCATCCGGACCAGCTTGCCTCATCCCTCCTGCCTTCAAGGTAATGATGGTTCCATGGGGAGGGGTGGAGATGTGAGAAAGAAGGGCTCCCTGACTTGCCTACCCTGTGGCCTTAACCTGTGAGCCACCGGCTCTGCCTCTTCCCCAGGTCAGTGTAGTGTTGGAATGAGATACACAGGGAAGCTCTTTCAAGAGCTGAGAAGGGCCACACTTGGCCTGCCCCCAGGCCCAACTGCTCCTGGAGAAAGGCGGGGCTTGGCAGGAGCCTCAGGGGGGTGGGTTCTGGCATGGTTGGGAGCTTTCCAGCACTGAGCTTTAGGGAGAAGGACAGCACCATCCAAAATGTATCAGTGGGTTCCCTCCAAATGTCCTTTTTGTCCCCAAGGGGCCTCCTTTCAGACCAATTACTTGCTGGCTCAGACATTCTCCTTAGTGTTCAGGAGCCTGGGTGGTTGGGAGGCAGAGGGTTCTGGACGGGGGTCCGGGGAGGGGTGGGGTAACGGCACAACTTGCATTTGCGATAATGCGTGTGTCATAGAGGGAGGAAACTTCCATTGGATAATAACTTCTGACAGATAGGGGCGCCTGGGTGGCTCAGTTGGTTAAGCGACTGCCTTTGGCTCAGGTCATGATCCTGGAGTCCCTGGATCGAGTCCCGCATCGGGCTCCCTGCTCGGCAGGGAGTCTGCTTCTCCCTCTGACCCTCCCCCCTCTCATGTGCTCTCTCTCATTCTCTCTCTCTCTCAAATAAATAAATAAAATCTTTAAAAAAAATAACTTCTGACAGATAAGAAGCCTTTGCCAACCTGTAGGTCATTTGGGGATGCAGAGATTTGATGGGAATAGAAATTCGATGCGTGTGTGTGTGTGTCCACGTGTGCACGCACATGAGTGTATGCGTGAACTTGTGACATTGCAGTGCTGGACCGGTGGGCTTTTAGGTTTCAGTGGCTCCACAGGCAGCGAGGGAAGGAGAGCCCATGGGGAATGCCGTGGCAAAGGTGCATGCCTCCTGGACATCACTGGGTGCATCGGGAATGGGCCTTTTCCCCCGGTTGGTGTTCCACTGGGGCTCGGACCAAAGCACTTGGGGTTTGAGCCCCAAACACCAGCTGAGGGAAATAATGCACAAATCTAGCACCACAGTGAGTTGCTGGGAGAAGCAGGATTTTGACAGTGTAAATTGTTGACGGGGTAAAATACAGCAGCGGGGACTGTGTCCAAAGGTCAGAAAGAAGCCAAGGAGCTGCCTAGAGTTCTGAGCATTTGCAGAAGCAGGCATGAGAGTGATCGCCATCTGAGTGGGAGGCAACAGCCTTCTTCCAGTGACATACCAATTAGGTCCCCTCCCCTCCCTGTCTGTCCCCAAGCTGGCTGTCCTGCCCTCCAGCTCAGGCAGGAGCTGACTGCATTCCCAAGTGCGTGTTCAGAGTTGAAAAAGCTCAAAGTGTCAACAAAGACCTTGACTTGACTTGATTTCATAATAGTAATTTTTTTCTAAATTACCATTTGCTGCAAAAGCAGTCAGATTACTGTGCATCCTCTAAGCTTGTCCCGATCCCAGGGGGGACAGAGGAGGAGGTGGGGGTGGGACTGGGGCCTGAGAACCACAATGGGGTGGTGCCCCCCCTTGGACAAAGAGGTACACAGAACTTGGCCTTGCCTCTAACAAGCCGCATTACTATGGGCGATTCCCCAACCTCTGTGCCTCAGTTTCCTTTTGCAAACGAAAGGGTTTCAATGGCCTCTAAGATCTGCACGAGCTCTTCCAATCTCTATGATTCTGTCTGCCAGAGATACAGCTCCTCATGGCTGCTCAGGACAGATAGGAAATGCTGCTTTCCCTGAGGAAGGCCCCTGACCTCCCTGCCCCTCAGCCTCTCCCTTTCCTCCACAGGTGAGGCTGTTTTCCAGCTCTGGGCCAGGAAGCGTGCCTCCATTCTAGGGTTCCGAATCAGGACATCCCCCAACAATCTCCGGTAGGTCAATTGGTAATAAAGGTGATATTTTGATCGTCCTCTGCCTCATTCTTCCCTCGCTCTCAGTGCATCCAAACTCCGATGGGGATGGGAGTGAGGGGGGTGGTGGGTGTTATTAAATGGACTCTCCAAACCCCAGCAATAACCCCCAGGTTCACAGTGTGGGGAGGGCAAACCTACCACCTGGGTGGGAACACTGCCAATTCTCTCTTTTTTGGCAAAGCTTTTAAGGGTTCTGCAAGACTCCACTCTAGTTTGCAAGCCATCTGGAGCCTGTAGGAGCTAAGTTCAGGTTGTTCTCAAGGAGACCTGGTGTTGGCAACGGCCCATGGTGTCTGGCAGGCTGTTTCCACAGCCAAGGGGAAGCTCGGGGGCTGCAAACAGCACCTCCAAAGTAACTCGGGGCTGAACCGTGTCTAGCCAGATACCGAGCCAAGAGTCCTCTTAGTTAAATAATTCACAAGCCACCCTTGGGTCTGTAAACACAGCCCTGTCTAATGTGGGCCGACAGGTGATTTCATGCATCATTTAACTCTTTGCATTGCAGAGGAATGCAACAGATTAGATCATCGGAATAAGTTCACCTTTGTTAACAGCTTTTTTTTTTTTCTCCAAGGGACAGAATATTGCAAACACGAACTGCAAAAGAAGAGGCCGTGGAGAAAAACAAAATTGGGCATTGGTTACAAAAATAAATTGGACAAACACCTTTCTCTCCTCTATCGGGAGTAGTCTTAAAGAGAGGTTCTCAAGGGCAGGAGATCCTGCTTGCGCTTGGCTCCAAAGAAAGTGCAATGAAAGAAAAGAAAGGGTGGAAAAGAGAGAAGGAGAGAGCGAGGGAGGGAAGGGAAGTGGGGGAGGGAGGAAGAGCTAGACAGAGAGACAGAGACAGAGAAAGAATGGGAACAAAAGAAAAAGGCAGTACACCCTTGACCTTGGAGGTTTGGTCTGAAAGAACACTGAAGCCCCAGGCCAGGCAGCCCTTGCCTGACACCAAGTGGAAATGCAGCTCTGTAGGCTGCCCTCCCTGGACAATCATCTCCAACAATAGTTCGTCCTAGTCAACCCCCTACAATGCCAAGTTAGCTGGGCAGTCCCATCTTGCAGAGCAGAGAGGACGTGAACAAACCCGGCAAGAACACACAGCCTCATAGCGATTCCCAGATTGCAAGTGAAATCTGAATGCCTGGCCACTTCTCTGACAAACCGCTACCCTTGGGAAGGAAAGTTTTCAAACTCTGGGGGCAAACAGCTCCATCCTCCTGAACAACAGGGCGATTTTAGGTGTGGGAGTGCTTAACTGCAGCAAGCCAATGCAGGTGCAACGGGAAAAGCTTCCCGAGTCTTCCGGACCACGGCTTTCAGCCAGGGAGCCTTCTGTGCCCAGCACAATCCCAGGCCTGTCGCTTGCCTTGATCACGTCCCTCTGCGACTGACCCCTCCAGATGGGCTCTGTTGAAAGCCCTTGCTTGCCTGGGCTGGCAGCCCTGTCCGCATCATCTCTGATAAACGGATTAATTGGGGGAGGGGAAGCTCCGCTCCAAGGCACCCTGCAGACCACTGGGCTTTGGAAAGAGGGCAGACTGACAGAAACTCACATCTTGTCTGGGAAGATGGGACACACCAAAAACTTTTCAAATGTCACTCCATCTGGCCAGGAGTCTCTAGGTCCCTGGCAAGGCTGCTGTGAGAGGGGTTGGAATTCGTTCTGGAGAGCATGCGATATTAACCTTAGATGTGGGCCCAGTGGATCTGAAATGAAATAAACATTCACCAGCACAGATTTTAAAATCATGCTTAGGGGCACCTGGGCAGCTCAGTTTGTTAAGCGTCTGCCTTTACCTCAGGTTACGATCTCGGGTTCCTGGGATTGAGTCCCACATGGGGCTCCCTGCTCAGCGGGGAGCCTGCTTCTCCCTCTGCCTGCCGCTCCCCCTGCTTGTGCTCTTTCTTCCTCTGATAAATAAACAAAATCTTTTAAAAAAATCCTGCTTAGTGGAGGTGTAGGAGAAGTTAATGCCCTTGCAGATGAATCAAACTGAGGGAGAGACACGGCCAAAGCCTTGATTTTTCAACCTGCCAACACGCTCCCGGGCATGGGTGGGGGAGATCGTGCTAAGAGGGTGTTCGTCCTCCTTGAGTGCCCCATTGCCCCCATTCGTGAGGGTTCAGGGTGTTGCTGCCCTAAGGCACTCATGCAAGTTCTCAAGCACTTCTCCCTTATTTACAGTCTACTGTTCATAGTGCAGGGGTACAGCGGGGTACACCCAAATCTCAGACATGCCAATGAAAGGCAGCAAGAGCTGGGAAAACCTCCCTTGCAGAAGTGTTGCTCCTTCCCTGGGGCCTCCCTAACACCCACTGGCTGGTGTCACACACACACACGGTGGGCACTTAATACATATGCATTTAATGTATTCATTGTCACGGACAAAACCGTCTTCGTAGGTGGAGAAGTGGACTGGGAAGTTGAAAACCATCACCCTGGGCTGGAGTCCCAATGGCAGATCTTAGCAAGGCTCCCAATGTGGAAGAAACATTTGAACCTACAATGTCAGTCGTCGCTGACACTGTGCACCTGCTGTGTCTGGCACCATGGAGAACACAAAAGGGGCGTGTACCATCAAGGAGTTAATAGTTCACCACGTGGGAGGCTTCTCTTTTTTTTTAAGATTTTATTTATTTATTTGAGAGAGAGAGAGAGAGCACGAGCAGGGGGAGGGGGAGAGGGAGAGGCAGACTATCCGCTGAGCCCACGGGAGCCTGGTGGACACGGGGCTGGTGCCGGGGACCCTGAGCTGAAGGTGGCTGCTTAACGATGGAGCCACCCAGGCGCCCCCACATGGGAGTCTTTACTCCACTTAGAAGTTTGACGTGGTGCCATCTGACCTCAACATTGATTATGTAGACATGGGCGGTAAGTCGTGGTCAGAAGCGGTGAGGAGAAAGGCTGCCCAGTGACGTCCTCCCAGAACAGATCTTAAGACCGCCTTTCGGGGACAGTCCTGTATGCCCCTTCCTCCTCAGTTTGGCAAGTTTCCCTCCTCCTTTGTACTACAGGGGCCCCTCGCCCTCACGCTGATCCCTACCTGCCCCATAAGATTCTTGCCTTCGATGCCCCACCTGGCCTCCGCTTCCCAAAAAAGCACTTGCACACCATAGATTTTGCCAACGTGCTAGTGACACGGAAATGAACCTATCCTGGCTCCTTAATTCCACGACCGTCTTCTTTGCCCTAAAATGGGAAAACCTGTGTGTTGCTAATTAGTTGATACTTGCCTTCCTTAGAAAAGCGTTCTCACAAGGGCTTTCTGGGCACCTAACAGCTGTTTCAGCCTCCTCAGGAGAGCATCTGCTTGGCGGTTGCTCCCGTGCGTCCACAAACACTTCCTTGGATCAGGCAGTGCTGTGTCCCCAGGCATGTGGCCTTGAGTCTCTGCAGTCCCGCGGCCTCGAGACCCAGGGCGTGGGGGAGGGGCTGGGGGTCTCACCCGGCTTAGTAGTCCTCACCAAATTCCCGCGAGTGGTAGGAAGCACCCTGGGGTGTGCGCGCCGGCATGCACGTGAGCACATGCCTGTGTGCACGTGCGTGTGCATTTAAGACAGTGGGTGAGTGAGCAAGAGAATTTTCACTAAAGCCATCCAACACCTAAAATAACAAAGGAGTGTTTGTGTGTCGGTGGACTGGATGGCTCACATCTTCCTCAGGTCAGGAAAGTCAGATTTTCACGTGTTGTGTGCAAGTAGAAAAGTTCGAAGTGTCTCCGCTTTTTGTGACTTCTCACATCGCGCCCACTTTCCTGTTCCCTACAGCTTTCCGACCTTCCCGAGCACTCCGCTGCTTTGAAGTGTGGAGGACTGGGATGCTTTTTCTCCTCCTTGGTATTCCGTCTACCGGTAGTGAACGTGGCTACCCTTTCACTGGTGATTAGTCTGTATTAGTCATGCTTACCCTCTTCACTTCACTTTCTACCACGACGTGGCTTTTGCTTGAGTTATCAGAGTCATTGTTTCATCTACCAATTTGTAAGGACTTTGAAGGTAGGGGCCATCTCTTGCTTCTCGCACAAGTAAATGTTTAATACTCTTCCAAAAATATTTGTTGAGGGCCTAGCATGGATTGCATGCTTGTCTAGACTGACTTTATTTAATCCAGATAGCACCTCTGCAGGATATTCTATTTTAAAGTGATGCTATGGAAGGGCAGAGAAGTACAACACAGGACTGCTCTGTGGCAGTCAGGAGTGACGGAGGCCGGGTTTGAACCCAGGCATCTGAGATCCAAGGCCAGTGCCTAATAGTGGTTTGGCAGGTTTCGTCCTTTTCACCTTATTCTAGTTGTGCCAAGGACTAGTTAACACCTAGACTTGGCTCTTGAAATAAAAAATGTTATTTTCCACCGGGGAAAGAGGTATGCCTGACTGGTGATGTATACTGGTCCCCCTCTTGCTTAATTATGCCTAAGGCAGCCAGATGTTTAAGTCATTCGTGTATTACAAAGAAAATTAAAAACACAGCAAAGCACAATTATGCACCTTATTAAATTGTGAGAGTTAGAGGAAACTTACTTTAATTCTTGGGTAAAAGAGGTGGATGGCATTTACTAAGCAATTACATGTTACTGCGGGCGCTGGGCAGGGTGCTTTTTCATGATTGCCTAGGTAGCCCTGATCCCAGCCTGCGAGGGGCCATTATGATCGTCCCTGCTTCCCAGGGAGGGAGACCGGGGTGCACTTTGCTCAAGGGCACAAAGCTGGAAAGAGCAGATGTAGGATTTGAACTGAGATCTAAATGAACTTAAGATTAATTTTTTTTTCTTAGGTAACACATATACAGGATAAAAAATTTAACAGATGGTAAAGGGGTTCATTGAAAAGTAGGTCTACCTCTCAATGCCCACCCCAGACTCTCGAGTCCTGTCTCAAGAGGCATCTGCTGTTATCAGTTCCTGAGTAGACTGTCAGTGATATTCTATCCATATAAGCATGCATATATGAATATAAGCATATACTAGTCATGATTACTATCACCATTATTCTATAGTAATGGTAGCATACCCTCTAGTACTCTCAGCATTTTGTTTTCTGAGAGGTCATATCCTTGAAGGACACAGTATTCCTTCATATAAATTGACCAGATCTTTGCAGTTATGAGTCTATATGGACCACCATTCAGTTTATAACATTTTGTTCTTACAAATGATGTGGGAATGAATATGACTATACATACATTATTTCATACAATTGCACATACACACAATTGCACACAAATACAATGTAGGATAAATTTCTACAGTATTTCTGAGTCAGAAGACTCAGCAAATTGTATCTTGATAAATATTGGCAATTTGTTCTGAATAAATATTGTAATAATTCATGGTCCCACCAAAAACCTATGAGAATATTTGATTTCCTTATAATATTGCCAAAAATAAGTAACTAAACTTTTTGATCCTTGTCAATGTGAAATCTGGTAAGTTTTTGAAAATCAGTAACTCTCAGTAGTCTTAATGCACAATTCTCTCATTTTGAGTGAGAAATAGGCATTTTTTCCATTGTTTGCATCATGAGTATTTCTTTTAGGAACTACCTACTTGCATTCACTGTCCTTTTAAATTTCCATTATTTTTAAAAAGCAGTTTTATTGAGGTATTATTGACCTACAAAAAAACTAGACATATTTAATGTATACAATTTGGTGGATTTGGAGATATGCATACATCTGTGAAATCATCATCATTATCATAATCAAGGGAAAACACATCCAAAACTTTCCTCTTGCTCCATTTTGTCATGTGTGTGTGTGTGTGTGTGTGTGTTGGGGGGGGTAAGAACACTTTAATGTAAGATCTCGTTTTTAAAAAATATTTATTTATTTAAGTAATCTCTGTGCCCAAGTGGGGCTCAAACTCATAAGCCAGAGATCCAGAGTTAAATGCTCTACCAACTGAGCCAGCCAGGAGCTCCTAATGTGAAATCTCTTCACAAGTGTTTAAGTGTATAATACTGAATAGTTAACTATTATTTTAATATGTTAAGAAGTCCTTTGTCTGCAAATTATTTTAATTAGCATGTTATTTTTCTTTTTATTTTGTTTATGGTGCTTTTTGCAGTGCAGATGTGTTATTTATAGCAAATAGAATTTATTAATATTTTAATTTATAGTTTTTGCATTTTGAATCCAAAATTGAAAGGTCTTCCTCATATCAGGCTCATAAAAAATTTCCATTTTTTTTCCCAGTGCCTTTGTGGTTTTATTTTTTGTATTTAAATCTTTGAGTCACTTGGCATTTATTTTGGTGTAAGTTTTGAGGATGAAATCCAGGGTTCTTTTGAGAATGGAATTCTTTTTCTTCCCAAAGAAGTATCCAATTATTTAAATAGCATTTTGAATAGGCCTGTTTTTCATTGATATGTAACACTATATTTATCATATGTAGTCTAGTCTACTTCTAAACACTCTTCCATTGAGCTTCCTGGCTATTCAGGTATGGTACTGTGTATCTCTATCTATATATCTATTATCTACATATCTATGTCTGTATATCTATCTATTTCCATTTGATTTTTTTGGTATTTTACAATGTATAATAATATAATCTGCATCTCACAATAATTTAAACTAATTATTGGTTCTAATATCTGTGCTTAATTCTTTTGTCTTTTCTACTTGGGCTGGCTAGGATCTCTGGAGTAATGTTAACATATACTGTTGATTAGGGTACACTTTCTTTTAGCTGACATTAATGGAACTGTTTCTACTCTTTCTCTAGTAAGTATATTAGTAGATCTGGGGGACATATGTTATTAAGTATGTGTGTGAGTGTGTGTGTGTGTGTGTGTAATGAAGTATTTTATTATGAGTTTTTCATCAAGAATGAAGCATAAATTTTATCAAATGCCTCTTCAGTTATCTATAGAGATAATAAAAATGATTCCTAATTTTGACACATTATATGAATTAAATTAACATGGTTCTGGAGTTTGAAACATTCTTACACTTTAAAAGAATAAATCCACTTGGTTGTAGTGAATTCTGTCTTCGTGAGTGCTTGGATTTATTTGGTAATATTTTAATTAGGATTTCTTGCATTCATATTCGTAAGTAATATTGGTTTTTATTTTGTTTTTTTGAACTCTCTTTATCAGTATGTGGTTGATGTATGCTAATTTTAGAAGAAAGAATTTGGGGGGCGCCTGGGTGGCTCAGTCGTTAAGCGTCTGCCTTCGGCTCGGGTCATGATCCCGGGGTCCTGGGATCGAGCCCCGCATCGGGCTCCCTGCTCCGCGGGAAGCCTGCTTCTCCCTCTCCCACTCCCCCTGCTTGTGTTCCCTCTCTCGCTGTGTCTCTCTCTGTCAAATAAATAATTAAAAAAAAAAAGAAGAAGAAGAAAGAATTTGGAAGTCTTCTGTTTCTATGTGCTCTGAAAGAGTTTAATTTTGGTCCTACCTTTTCCTTAGAGGTTTGGTAGAACTAATCTGTGAAACATTCTGGGCCTAGTGCTTTCTTTGGAGAGGTTTGTTTGTTGTCCATGTTTTGTGTTTTTTCTATGTTAATTAGTTTAGTTCTATTTTTTTTTTTTTTTTCTATTTGGGTCATGGTTGGTATTTATATTTTCCCAGTAAATGATTTACTTGCATCCATCTTGGTTAGTTTACTAATGATTGTTTTTTTCCCTAAAGAACCCACTTATGGGGCACCTGGGTGGCTCAGCCAGTTAAGCGGCTGCCTTCGGCTCAGGTCATGATCCCAGGGTCCTGGGATCGAGCCCCGCATCAGACTCCCTGCTCAGCGGGGAGGCTGCTTCTCTCTCTCCCACTCCCCCTGCTTGTGTTCCATCTCTCGCTATGTCTCTCTCTGTCAGATAAATAAATAAAATCTTAAAAAAAAAAAAAAAGAACCCACTTACTTGTTGGTTAATAAACCAGTTTACTTGTTCTTTCTTTACTAAGTTACTGTTTTCTGACTTTATTAACATTACTATCCTTCTTATATTTTTCTTAGTTTAATTTTTTCTTATTTTTATCTTCATGAATGTAAGACAATGCATTCATTTCCCTTCCTTTTTGTCCATTAATTTAAGTACTTCCATCTGTGAATTTTTCTTTGAGCAATTGCTTTAGCTAATCCCATAGGATATGCAATGTGGTTATAACCACTATCCAGATCCAGTCCTTTTTTTTTAATTGGAGTATAGTTGACACACAATGTTTACATTAGTTTCAGGTATACAGCACTGTGATTTTTTTGAAAAAGACTTTATTTATTCATCAGAGAGAGAGATAGAGAGAGAGAGCCAGCACAAGCAGGGGGAGCGGCAGGCAGAGGGAGAAGCAGGCTCCCCATGGAGCAAGGAGCCCAATGCGGGACTCGATCCCAGGATCCTGGAATCATGACCTGAGCCGAAGGCAGATGCTTAACAGCTGAGCCACCCAGGCATCCCCAGCATTGTGATTTGACAAGCCTATCCACTATTCTATGCTAACTAGAATTGTAGCTACCATAATCATACAACACTATTACAATACCACTGACTACATTTCCTATGTTGTACCTTTCATCCATGTGAATTATGCATTCCATAACTGGAAGCCTGTACCTCCCACTCCCCATCACCTATTTTATGCATCCCCCCTGCCCCCTCATCAGTTTGTTCTCTGTATTCAATGGTCTGTTTCAGCTTTAAAAAAAAAAAAGGTTTTGTTCACTTGTTTTGTTTTTTAGATTTCACATATAAGTGCAATCATATGGTATTTGTCTTTCTCTCGACTTATTTCACTTAGCATAATACCCTCTAGGTCCATCCATGTTGTTGCAAATAGCAAAAATCTCATTCTTTTTTATGGCTGAGTAATGTTCCACTGTAGCTACATACCACATCTTCTTTACACATTCATCTATCAATAGACACTTAGGCTGCTTTCATACCTTGGTTATGTAAATAATGCTGCAATAAACATGGGGTGCATATATCTTTTCAAATTAGTGTTTTCGTTGTCTTTGGGTAAATACCCAGTTTACTATTAGTCATTTTAAATATTAGTTCTAATATTTATATACATTCAGAGCTTATACTTTTTTCTGTAAATGAAATTTCCATATTTATTTTAGACTGAGTCTAAATGCTAAATGGGTTCAGTGTTCAGTTCTTTTGCCAGGAATTCTCAATTCATCTCTCAGTTAAAATCTTTCCTTTAATAGTTTCCTTTTCGCAGTTTTTTAAAGCATGACTCAATGGGAGCTATCAACTCTGGGTTCTTATATGTTGGACAAGTTTTATCTATTGCCTTTATTTTTAATGACAGTTTGGCTGTGCATAAAATTCTTATTAGGCCACACACTATTTCTTTCCCCTTTCATTGAGGGCTTCATAGGCATTATCTCTGTTATCTTTTGATGTTTCTATAAGGAACCCTTGGGCTAAACTGACTTTTAAAAATCTATGGTTTTATATAGGTTACTTGATATTTCTGCTGGGTTGACTAAATGATTATTTCTTATCTCTAAAGTTTATTAATACTCTTAAATCTAAAATATAGCACACTGTGGATAGCCCTTTAGCAAATTTTTCTGGAACATGTTACATCTTTCAATCTATAAATTCAAATCATCTTTTACTTTTTGAAAGTTGTGTTGAGTTATATCTTTGGTTGTTTGTGTTTTATTTGTTTAGTTCTCTTCCTCAGAGATATTTCACTATGCATCTGTGGGGTCTTCTGTGTCACCCAAATCTACCATTTTATCTCTAATCTCCTTTTATCCTGTTATTTCCACTTTATTTTATTTGCTTTGAAAATCCCATCCTTCAGATTCCCCTATTCTATTTTCAGCAGTGTTTATTTTACTTTCTGCTGCTTTAAAATCATCTTCACTTCTTTGGTGAGTTATATCATATATGCTTCTTTTCCTCTCATTTCATTGTATCATCCCTGACCACTTCATCTCTGTTTTGAGCTCTCTGGTGGTTTCTTTAAATTTTTAAGTTTGTGGTCACTTTATGTTTTCATTTGGCTGTTAGAATCACTACAGAGCATTCTGTATCTACCGTTTGTTTTCCCCTTCTTTCTCTCCTTTTCTATTGCAGTTATCTTTGCATTAGCATGTAGGATGTTACAGCATCCTATGTTAGTTTGTTTTTTTTATTGTCACTCTTCATTGAATGTAGAGAATTATTTTTGATCCAGATATTTGGAAAAAGTTTATGAGGGGTAGGAGGCAGGATGTTGTGAGTTGGTAAAAATTTGCCTTGATTCATTATTAAATCTTATTACAAATGCTTGTGTGTTTATGAGTTATTTTTGCCATTGCTTCTTCTCAGCCAACAGGGTGAAGCAATGCCCTACTAACAGGCTCTTTCCTCTATACACAGCATAACTGTGCATTTCCCTTTTCAGCTTCATCGGCTACCACATGGTGTCAGGTAAAGTCCAGAAATGCGTGTGCTTCCTGGTTTGTAATACTCTTGCCATTTGTCAAAGCGTTGCTGGTTTTATTATTTAGAGTATGTTTATTCTGGAGTGCCAATTTTGGGGATGTATTTTCTGCCTGGTTTGTCAAAAGCTACAGCCTGGTCACAGTCATCTAAGCTCTTCCTGAATTTCTGTTCCATTGCATTTGGCCAGCCCTATGTCATATATTGTGTTTCATGGATACAGAATCTCCCAGCTTTTTTGAAAATGTAATTTATGCTTTTCCCTCTTGCTTTTTTTTTTTTTTTTAAGGTTTTATTTATTTGAGAGGGAGGGAGGGAGAGAGAGAGAGAACACAAGTCGGGGGGAGGGGCAGAGGGAGAGGGAGAAGCAGACTTCCTGCTGAGTAGGGAGCCAATGCGGGACTTGATCCTAGGACCCTGAGATCATGACCCAAGCTGAAGGCAGATGCTTAACTGACTGAGCCACCCAGACACCCCATCTTGTTTTTCTGTTTTATGACTTTCAAGAGGAAAATGGGAAGAGCTTTCTTTCTAATGACATCTTAAATTTAAATTGTTATCATGCTGTTTTCACTACTCCAAAGTTTATAGCAGACTCATATAGGTCTTCTTTCCAGGTTAGCATTTAGAATAGCCGTTTTACAAATCAACACAACACAGGTCACTGGAGTCAAAAGAAACCAAATCAAGTATTGAACCTTGAAGCCCTAGATGTGTTGGGAAGCAGTTGGTTAGGATAATTAGGTAAAACAGCTATGGCCTTTGACAACGGAAATAGAGAGAAGGGGCAAGCATACACATTATCACCATTCAAAAGGCCCCAAAGAAACTTCTCTAGGATGAGAAATCATTGACCTTTAAGAAATAATTGATTTAATTCTGGAAGGATAGTAATGTTAGATTAATTTAAAAAGGAACCATAACAGATGAATCCAGAGAGAGAGAGAATTAGAACAGTTTTACTTTGGTTGTATTTTTTATAAATGTTCCCTCAATCTGCAAGTCTTGAATAATTATAGTAGTAGTAGTAGTAACAATAATACCACCTATTGAGTGCTTATTATGTGCCCAATCCAGTGTCAAATGCCCCCCAAATCCCTATGAGGTAGAACTATTATTAGCCCCAGTCATACAGAGACAGAAGTCATCAGTCATCTAATTAATACTATCATTTTAATGGAATTGCATTCTAACTCTTAGAGCAACACTGTGTGTGTGTGTGTGCGTGTGTGTATTCACATTTCTCAAATACCAACACCTAGGGAACAACTTGTATACCAGGAGCTACCAGATGGCCACTTTGAGGAAGCAAGTCTACTGATCTGGCTATGGGGAATGAGGAGGCAAGCAGGGAGACAGAACACCAATAAATGGCCTCTTGAATACAATAAGAGATTATTATTTTTCTCGTTAACAAGGAATCTTCCGTCAGGCAGCTTAGGGCTAGTGCAACTGGTCAATATCATCAAGGAACTGGACTTCTGCTACATCAGCCTTAACTGTACAACTTTCCTTCTCATGGTCAGGAGTGGCTGAAAGAAACTTTACCTATTTGGGAGAAGGAATGTTTTCCCCCAGGGCATTCTGCTTACACATCATTGGACAGAATTATGTCTACTGGCTACCCCAAGTCAAGCTATAGGAAGGCTGAGAGCTTGAGGCTTCTGGGCCTCGGTGGTGGAAGTAGACAAGATAGGAGTTGTAACAAGGGTTCAATGGGCCAATCTGTTGGGTCTGCCACACTGCCTGGGGAAAACTTACTTTTATGAATAACTGGTAGAAGAACTTGACTCCTTCCTAGCTGCGGTCTTAGACTCTGAGAGTCTTCATTGTTCATCTAGAAAAACATGGCTAAGAACTGTACAGGGCTGGGTGAGACTTCAATGACTTAATGCTTATAAAACTGCCTGACCTGGTACCTAGCACATAAGTGGTAGTTCTTAAACATTTCCACTCGGTTTAAAACATTTCAATCTGTTAAAACTCTTAATTAACTTAGGAGTATCAAACTCTCTTGCTAAAAGAAAAAAGATTCTCTGGAAAATGCAAGGTGATTTATTTTGTCAACACTGAATTACAGTTCTCTCCAGGGCAGCTATTATTCAGTTCACCCTACACAGACTTCATGACTTATTCAATGCTTCAACTACAGCTAAACATTTAGCAGGTGCTATACTTCCAATTTACTGCCGGGAGCATTTAAAGAAAACACAACAAAAATCCCTCAAATAACATTCCCCAGCTAAAAAGGAAGAAGCTGATGATAATGCCATTTCAAATATCTCCAAAAGAAACATATTTACATCTCCAGATTCTGTTATTTCTCTACCTTGGACTGAATCACTCAGCTCAGCTTTTCTGCTGTGGTAACTGCATGTGGTGATGACACTGGAGAAATTCCATTTTGGCTCTTGTTTCTAATCTCTCAAGCTGATATTTATGTATGTTTATGACTCTGGTCTTGTTTAGGAAAGCGAGTTTGACAATTTACTAAGGGCATCTAAGTATCATCTTCATATGTAAATAGTTCCTACCAAAAAACAAGTTAGTTGTGATTTGAAGCATGGTGGGAGGAGGGGCAGCTTAAGCCTGGAAATTCCAGGGCACAGAGCCTAAAGTAATGTTTCACACAATTTCTGTTATGTGTTCCAAATATACCAGAACTGGTTTCATGAAACTTCGAATGCACAGAATTTCTCACGTAAGGAAAAAATTCTCTATAAACCATCTATCTCTCGCTTTTACATAATTTGGAAGAGGTTCTCTGAGGAGCCTTAAGGGCATAGTAAATGTATTCCCTGTTTTCAAATTTCCATAATGTGGAGGGAGTGACTTCTGTCTGCTTATCTCAGCGGGAAGTGGCCAAGCTGAATGGTGCTGAATACATTTTCAAAAGAAGAGCGATGTGGCAGTGGTAAAATCATGAAACTCAGAGAACGGAGGATTTGGGTTCAGTCCCTCTGTTCCTGACACTTGTTATCTGTGTCACTATGGCCTACGCTGTTGTGTGCTTCACCCAAGAGGTGTCTCAACACCCTTCTCTCTCCCCATCAGTATAAAGACTGGAAAAGCTAAACACTCTCTCAGCCTTTTTATGCAACCAAGACTTCCATGGGACATGGTTCTGGCCAATGAGACATGGAGCAAAGTCTGCAAGCCAGGGGATGCCCAAGAAAGTTTAATGTTCATGAGAAAAGATATCAGTATGGCTGATATTGCTCCTTCTCACATTTCTTCTCTTGACCATGTTTGTGACGTGATACCAGGAGCCAAAGCAGCCATCTTGTGACCTTGAAGGAAAGGTCAAGAGAACAGCAGAAAGGAACCATGATGTCTGTGTCCTGCCCAACCCCTGAGGCAGCGGTTTGCGTCCAAGCCTCTTTTTAGGAGGACCTCTCCTCCCCAAATACAGACACGGTAATTCAGGTTTTCTGCTGCTTGGAGCCAAACATTCCCAACGGACACAGTAACTACGGAAAGTTACTTTATCTCCTCCTCTGTAACATGAAGATATAAGTAGCATACCCAAACTCACAGTACTGTGAATTCTGTAAAGTAATACATAACAAAATATTTTGTTAATTATAAAGTTCAGAGACAAGTGAACCAAGACCTCAGAAAATGTTCGGTTGTTTTGACTTCATGGAAATGGCTGAGAGTTGGGGAAGAAAGTATAGAAGGCAATTGTAGCATCAGCCTCAGGTGTGCTTGGACGTATGGTAGCAAAATGATATTCTTTGGGAAGTACAGGCTTTTACCTTCTTCTAATACCTTCATTTTTCTGTGTTCTTTTTTCCTTGCCTTAGTTTGCCTTCTCCATCCTTCCTCCCTTCCCCCTGTCCCATATACATACAGTCTAGCCCCTTCTTTGTTTTTTTTGTTGTTGTCTGTTTTGTTTTTATTTGAATTTTAGTTAGTTAACATACAGTGTAATGCATGTTACAGGGTTTATCAAAACAAGTGCCCTCCTTAGACCCATCTAGCCCCTCCCCCACCCACTGCCCCTCCAGCAACCCACAGTGTGTTCTCTAGAGTTAAGAGCCCCATGTTCTGCATCATGATGCTGTTAGTTCCTCGTTTTCTTGGACTATCTTTGAAGGAGCTTGGGAAATATAGACATAGGGATGGGAGGGTTCTGGAGATAAACTGTCCTTTCTTGATCTTACCACCTGACCTCCTGATTTCAGGGCAAAAGGGAAGAAGCAGTTTAATCGTCAGAGGGAACCTCATCCTAGGAAACTTGTAAGAAAAACTGCAGTAGGATATGAACTAGGGATATAGGTATATAAACTAAACTATAAAGGAAAGAAGAGAAAAAAAGAGAGAGTTAAAGAAAGAAAAGCAACCCGTCTTTACTGAGTGCCTACCAGGTGGCAGGCTGCCCCCATGCCAGGAACTGTGGCCATGGCTGGCTTCATGGTGTGCTCTGCACATTTGCCCAGAACCTTGACTTTGGGAGGGCCCCAGGCTGGTTTTAATGCTCCACTGTTGCCATCTTGACACTCTTAATAATGTTTGAACAAGGAACCCTGCATTTTCATTTTGTACTTCACCCTGCAAGAAAAGTGGTGTCTCCTGACTGTGGCATTGTGCCATCTTAACCCATAACTTCCCTCAGAGGGAGACAGTATAACACCATGCCCAGATAAAGAAAGAAGCACAAATCACACCCAGCAAGCAAGAAGCAGAGCTAGAATTCTAACTCAAGTTGCTGCAGCTCCAAGGTCATTCTGGCTCCAAGGTCATTCCTTGTTGATTCCTCATTCCCTTCCAAAGAGCAGCTAAACTCTGCAAATGTCTGGGAAGCAGGAATGTGAGCCTCCAGAAGAGCAGTCTCCAAAGCCAAAAAATACTAGCATTGAAGTGACCTTTGAAGCTAGTTAGATTCTTTTGCTTCATATGGGAGAAGGGTTATAGAAGAGATCGGGGGTAACACCCCCGCCTTGATCCTCCAGCGGCCATCTATAGGGTGCTATTTATGTGCCAGGGTCTCTGCTAAGCCCTTTGACCTTCAATCCTAACTGCCTTTTTGCAGCACGAGGTGTAATTCATTACTCCCTTGACACACAAGGAGACACTATCTAAACATTTTAGAATTTTGCAACCATTTTCCCATCTGTGATTTCACTTCACCTTTACCATCATGGTATAGGATGGCTGAGGCAAATATTATTAGCGTCATTTGACAAAAAAAGAAATCAGTTCCTGGGAAGATTCAGACCTTTGCATGAAGAAACACATTGTTGGTGGGCAGAGCGAGAACTGGACGCTGCCCCTCTCATCTCCGACGGATTCTTCTCCCACTAAAACATAATAAGATGAAAAGGCAGGAACAAAAGAAAACAAACAAAACCCAGAAAAACTGCATTGGCCGCTTCATCCCTTTCTTCCCTAATGTTTCTTGGCAAAATGATGAGTGATAGTAGAACCACATAGAAATTTATTCCCGAGTTTTCAATGGGTGCCTTGATCTCAAAGCTCTGGAACAATTTGCCAGGGAAAATTGAGTCTGGGTACAAAAAAAAAAAAACCAACAAAAACCCACCAGGCAACTAAGCAAGTCTATAAGTTTGTGTAGAAGCTTAGTAATGAACGCTAGTGTGCACACCCCCTGCAGAAACTCTGCAGGGGCCATCCTGGCATAGCACAAGCCAACTGGACCCAAAACTCCAGGCTGCCCCCAGGAGCTGGTGCCCTTTTATGGGCATCACTTGGTATCCAAGAACATTTGCTTCTTTTTTCAATTACCAGAAATCCTAGCACTGGAGTTTTCCACTGGGGCCTCTTCAGAATACTGCCTAAAGAAAATGAAGAAACTGATCTTGACCCTTGTAATCTTTTGATTTAGCAAGGGAACTGGGAGCACAACTCTTTGCAATTTCCTACTGCATTGCTGAAGGTCATTCTTCCTTTTCCCATCAGAAGCGATAACTTCTATTACCACAGCTCTAAAGCCAAACTACAATTCAGTATGCAAATTGGCTGTGTATAGCAACGATTGTTATAAAACCCAACAGCTGTCTTTTGGAGGGACAATGACAGAGCACTTGGAAGATGTGGTTTATCCCAGAAATGCTTTTCATCATCATCATCATTAGAAACAAAGAGAAAGAGGAAAGAGACAGACCTCATGAATGATACAGGGGAATTGCTAGATCACCAGAACTGTCTATGCCGGTGTGGCGGTCATAAGTTTATGCTAGATTCATTTGGGTGGGGGAAAAAAAAAAAGGAACATCTACAATGTTTCCTCTCCTATTTATTTTTCTAAAAAAGATTTTCTTGACCTTCAGTAGCAGGATTATCCCACTTTGATGTGAATGCATTAAACATTAATGATCTTACCATGGTAGTCTTCCAGACCAAATCTTATTAGCATTTAGTTCTGACATTGGTTCTTGGTAGTGAATTATTTAAAAATTGTAAGAGTCTGAGGTTGTGTGATAAAAATCACATAACCACATAATGGAGATTATTAAAAGGCCTTTGAAGATGTGAACTAGGCAGAACCAATAGTACATGAGGCTCTTAATCTCTGTTTGGCTTTCATTAAAATATTTTGTGGAGCAAAGGACTGTTTGTTTTGTGACACAATTCTGAGCAAACTCGAAAAGCTTTAGGTGCATTGTCCCTTGTAGAAGTTTAGGACTCAAAAGATGGTCTCCCCTTCTCTTTTCACTCCTTAGCTAGAGTGATCACACAAATCACTTCCTTACTCTCTAGAATAATTCTAAGACAAGGTTGCCCAGTGCCTGGGACACAGCAGAGTCCTATTTTTTTTTTTTTTTATTCTCTCTAGAAGAATACTTGGTTTAACTTTTTGGAACTGGGAAGTAGACATCTGATTGTCTTTGGCCAACATTCCCCTGGTCCCTGTGAACTCTGAATGCTCAAATATGAAATCTGATCACTGTGGAAGAAGCCGAAGTGAGATGAGTTCCTGGAAGGGTCAGGCTTGCTAATATTCCCTGAAGCAATAGGCTGTGTCATGTGAAGCCCCAGGAGAGTCTGGCTGTGGACGTGTGGACGGAGCTCAATGTGTGTAAATTATGCATACAAATGTGAAGGCAGACAGGTCCCAGAGGTGTGGCTCCAGGCTCCTCTGCAGAATCCTTAAGCAGAGAATCTTCAGAAAGGGCACTCTGTGGAAATTATTCACCCAGGTGTATCTTGTCAAAACTTGGTTGAATAAGAAGGGGGGAACAAAGACAATGTTCCTTTCCTGCAGTGCTTGTCCCCAGTAACTAAGCTAACGACACACACTAGCCTCCTTCATCCTGACCAAATAGGAAGTAAAGGAAAGCGCTATAAGGAAAGGGCAGCTGATGTGTTGGAGTAAAGGTCAAGATCCTAGGAATCAGACCATTCCTGAAAGACAAAGGCCAGTACTTTATACCCAGGGGGTCTCTTAAAATGAACAGTTTAACCTTTTACTGCCTAGAGAACAAACCCTCCCTAGTACTGGCTGGGCCTCGGCCGCTGCCCTATCTCCCGTGCCAGGGGTCCGCTCCAGCGGCCAGGAAGAGAAAGGAGCCCCAGCAGCCTTGGAGTGGCAGTCCTGGCCCCCCATAGGCCTTGCACCTGTCTCCACTCAGCGGTGCACAAGGGCTTCGGAAACACGGGGGTGGAGCAGGGGCCGAAGGTCATCAATAATGCATGACCGACGTGCCAGGAAGAGCTGGTGGAGAGGGAAGGATGGGGAGGCAGAAGCAGGAGAGCAGCTGTCTTCTGGAGGAGCTCACACAGGCCATGTGCTCCCACAAAACTCAGATTCTACCAATGGTGGGAGGGGGAGAAGGAAATGATGATAGCCCTTAGAAGAAAGGTTGGCACCAACTACTGGTCACAGGACCCAGAATATGTCCCCAGTCACAAAGCCATTCTTTGAATTAAATCCTGATAATAAAATCTGGCCAGTTGCAGAAATGATGATGCAGGGGGCCCGCAGCCGTGGGCGCTCTCCTCCATAGGCTATGGCCAGAGACTTGGCCGACCAGGCGTGTTGCCACTCTGACCAGTGCTCTTCCCGGAGCTTGAAAGAAATCACCTCTTCAACAGAGCACAGAGCTTAAGAGGGTTTGCTGTTGCTTCCAAGGCATGTGTTCTTTCAAATGCATGAATTAATAATAAAACCACATTTATCAAGTAAGCAACCTAAACTTCACAATATCGCATGAGGACCGGAATACAGGAACTTTTCCAAACCAAGTGCGAACATACCAGCTGCTGGCTTCAACCATATTGAAGAATCAGAAAAGCGTCTAGTGAAAGTCAGTCCACAGTCTAGCTCCTGTAGAGACTCCAGCGTGCTCGCTCATTCACTTACGCCTTCGGTCAGTCATTCATGGAACAGACACTGATGAAGAGCTACACGTGTGCCAGCAAAAATTAGGGCCTACTCACAGGTTCTTAGACGAGATACACTCTCTTCCTATTATAGGTTATAACCTGGGGAGTCAGGAAATTCGGGCTCCCACAGCCACTTCCCTGGGCTCACCGTCACTCAGGCCTCTGAGGACGTTGGTAGGGAGGTGGCAGTGGGCTGGTAACAGGTCCCCCCAAAATAGCTTCAGCTCTGCATTAAAGGTTTTTACGTAGACTTGCAAAGGGTGTGTGGATAAATCACTGATGTGAGGGAAACAGTGAAGTGAACACAACACAATGTATGGAGAAGCTAAAAATAGGAATTTAAAATCCAGAGGACATTCCATGCCAGATAAAACCAACTGCACATTACAGACCAACCAATCACTGATACCAAGGTCACTCACTCTATTATCCCTATCGAGAGACGTCTTTTAGAGGAAAAGATTCTGAGGATAAACCTAAAAGGCATGAAGTGACTTGATGATTTGCATCATTTTGTCTAGATTTGGAAAACTGACCAACGTCCAAAGGTTCCACGCACTCTGGCTGCAGGTGGCTATTTCCCTTCTGTTCTGTTCCCGCTCTAACAATTGAAAGGAAAATGTTGTACCCCTGTTTAGCTAGTGCTGAATATGAACGTGTGTGTGTGTGTGTGTGTGTATTTTGTCAGCTGGATTTATATTTCTTACTCATGGCTAAGTGCTCTGTATGAGAGTCCTGCATTTTATTTGAGCAGATGCTTACCTAAGGTTTATTGGAGCAGATCTTCATACTAATGAGTTAAGAATTAACTGAGCTGCACAGTGTTGAGCATTTGCTGTGTGCAAGGCGGAATTCTGAGCACGACTGGATGATCGTCAAAGACCCTGCCCTCCCTGAGCGTGTGGAATTTTAAGGGACTAAAATAACAAAGGCACAAGTAACTCTAAAACAGGATAAAAAAGTAGGAAGGGACACAAGGGAGGAAAATAGGAAGTTTAGAGGAGACAAAGACAATTTCTGCTTGAGTTGATCAAAAGGGGCTTTGGAAGAAGGTGGATTTGAGTTGAGTCTTGAATGACAGCTGGATTTGCTACATCCTGGTGTCTGGAATATAGAGGATACTTGGTTAATATTTGGTGTGGGAAAACCACAGAAGTTAAAGACAAAAATAAGATAAAGATACTCTTTATCTTTTACTCAGCATTGTTCTGAAGGCCAACCCAAAACAGACAAGAGAAAGAAATAAGAACTATAAAAACAGCATGAAGAACTAAAATCATTATATTTAGAGATATGACTATATATCTGGAAAACTATTATAAATACTAAAAAATTCAATTAGATGGCTGGGGGAGGTTCATATCTAGAAGTCAGTGGCCTTAATATTTATAAATTATAACTAGTTAGAAAACCTCAAAGGAAGTAAAGACTACTATATAAATACCTAGAAATAAATGTATGAGAAATGTGCAAGATCTGTATAAACTAAATTTTTAAAACACTGTTCAAGGACATAAAGATCATTCAAGAGATAAAAGGCATATCACATCTTTTGGCTGGAAACCTCAACATCTTAAAGATTCAATTCTCTTTAATTTAGTATGTAAATTTCAAATAAACCCAACAAAAATAGCAACAGAATTTTTTTATGGAGTTGTAAACAAGACGATTCTAAAGTTCATATGGAAAACAAAATTAAGAATAAGAAAAAGAAGGAAAATGCAAATTATAACAGATATTAAAGCATATTTTAGATATATAATAATCAAAACATTCTTGTATGATTACAGGAAGAAACAGATCCACGGAATAGATCACATACCAAAAGCAATCTCTTATTATTTGATAAAGGTGCTTTGTATGTTAGTAGAGAAAAGACAAATTATTCTCAAACAGGCAGTCAACTGAAAAAGAAAAGTTTTGGATCTTTATCTTATACCTTACATCGCTATAGATTCTAGATGAACCAAAGATTTAAATGCAATCACTAAACCATTACAATCCAGGCAAAAATATCTAGAGAATTTCTTTATACAATTAGAGTCAGAAGACTTCCATGTGTATGACCCCAAAACCAGAATCCACAAAAGAAGATAATTTTGACAATGTAAAATGAAATAAAAATCTGGACAGCAAAACCTACTATAAATTAAGTCAAATGACAAATGACAAGTTTTCAACTCCTAATTACTTAAATAGTAAAACTTCCTCAAGTCAATAAGAAAAAGACCAGAAATACAAACGACTCTTTAATACGTGAAAAGACACCCTCACTAATAAGGAGAAGGTAACTAAAGCACAGAGACTTGACATTTTTCACCTATCATCTTGGCCAGGATCAACAAGTTTAACCTCCTGGGTTGACGAGGTTGTGGGGACTAGGTTCTCAGACATGGCCTATGGGAGACTAAATCAGTATATATTCTATGGACAGCAATTTGGCAATGTTCATCAAAAATTTAAATATGCATAGCCTTTGATCCATAATTCAACTTCTTTGAATTTACTCCTTTAGGTGTGAGATGACCTTTGTTCAAGAAAATTCACTATAGTACTGCTGTGAGACCAGAGAGTGGAAACTAAATGTCCACCAGTAGAGAACAGCATCAGTAAATTAGTTTGTATTTGTACTGTGAGAGTCTTTGCAGCTATCTAAAAGAATAAGTCATTGCTATGCATGCTAATGTGGATCTGTTCTAATTGTCTCTTATTCACCCATTGAGGGAGGGATCCCCTGCCCTAAATAGTAGGAGATGGCTGAGAGTCACAATGCCTGACACCAGACAAATGAGATAGGTGGCAATTTATTAGTCATATATACTCACAGCCTGGGGGAGGAGGACATGGCATGTCATGCTGGACCACGTAGGGGTTACACTCCAGAGTGGAATGAACCAGTAGGGGCTATAGGAGACACAACTTTGTAGTAACAAAGTTTCCCCTTGTTTCTAGGGGAAGGATGTGATTGGCTTGATAAGCTTATTCTGAAATTTATATAGAAAAGGACCCAGAATAGACAAAACATTCTAGAAATGGAGGACTTACTCTACCAGATTCCAAAATTTACTATGAAAGCTACAGAAATCAAGAGTATGAAACTGGTGTAAGGAGGGACACCTGGGTGGCTCAGTCAGTTAAGTGCCTGCCTTCCGCTCAGGTCATGATCCCAGGGTCCTGAGATCGAGTCCTGCATTGGGCTCCCTGCTCAGTGGGGAGTCTGCTTCTCCCTCTCCTTCTGCCCCTCCCCCCACTTGTGTGCATGGGCGCACACGTCATCTCTATCTCTAGTAAAGAATCTTAAAAAAAAAAAAAAAGAAACTAGTATAAGGAAAGCAAAATAGAACAAGAGAATAAAATTGAACAGCCCAAACATATACCCACACATATTGGTCATATCAATTTTAACAAAGGCACCAAAGCTTTTTCAATGGAAAAAGTAAAGTCCTTTTAACAAATGGTGCTGGAATGACTGGATATCCATTTGGAAAAAGACTTTTACCTCATATCATACATAAATATTAACTCATGATGGATTATAGACATAAATGTATAAGTTAAAACTATAAATATTCTAGGAGAAAATATAAGAGAATATCTTGGTAGCTTTGGGAAAGGCAAGATTTCTTAAAACACAGAAAGCAATAACCACAAAAGAAAAAAATATTTGTAAACTGAACTTCAAAAAACATTTGCAAACTGCTCATCAAAAGACACCCTCAATAAAATAGCAACCCACAGATTGGGAGAAAATATTTGCCAGATACATACCTGACAAAGAACTTATATCTAGAATCCCTACAGTTTAATAATAAAAAAAGACACAATTTTTTCAAAGACCGAGGAATTGGACAGGAATTTCACAAAAGATAGATAAATGGCCAGTCAATAAACTTGAAAAGGCAATGAACATCATTAGTTACAGGAAAATACAAATGAAAACGATAATGAGCTACTACTATAAAACCATTAAAATGGCTAAAATTGGAAAGCATTGACAAGGGTGTGCAGCCATCGGAGAACCCACATATTGCCACTCAGTGTGTAAAACAGACAACCATTTTGGAAAACTTTTAGGTTTTTATTTTTACTTTTTTAACTAATTTTTTTTTCTGTTTGAGTCTAGTTGACACACAGTGTTGCATTAGTTTTAGGTGTACCACATGGCAATTCAACTTTATAGGTTATGCTATGCTCACCGCAAGCGTAGCTACCATCTTCTTGGACAGATTTTTTAAAAAGAGAACATACACTTCTTGTGTGACTCAGCAATTCCACTCCTAGGTATTATCCAACAGAAATGAAAACATATGCCTGCAAAAGGCCCTGAACAAGAATTTTTACAGTAGCTTTTTCATACTAACCAAATACCAGAAACATTCCAGGCATCCAACAACAGAACGGATAAACTGTGGTATATTCAGTCACATGCTGGAACACTACTCAGACATAAAAAGAATGAATAGTGACATATTCTGCAACATGGATGAATCTCAAAAAAAATTTTTTTTAAAGATTTTATTTTTAAGTAACCTCTACACCCAGCATGGGCTCGAACTCATGACCCTGAGATCAAGAATCGCACGCTCTACCGACTGAGCCAGCCAGGTACCCCGAGTCTCAAAAATGTTATGCTAAGAGAAAGAAGCCAGACTCAAAGAGAACATACAGTGTGATTTCATTTATATGAAGTTCTAAAATAGAAAAACGGATTATGGTGATAGAAATCACATTTGTGGTTGCTTCTAAGTGGGGAGGGATTGGGGGGGAAGTGAATGAGAAAACCTTATTGGGTGACAGAAATTTTGTAGATTTCAGAGCTGTGGGTTACCCAAGTACGTGCATTTGCCAGCACAGCCCAAACTGTGCACTTAAGAGCTATGCATTTCACTGTATGTAAATATACTTCAATACAAATAAGTGAAAAAAATTTCTCTCCAGATGTTTATATGCACAGCTGATGCACAGTTCCATTCACGTGTGAACTAACATTAATAGCAGTTTCTTTCATGCAGTTATTTTTATTAACTCCCTCCTCAGTGGCTGCTTAGATCCAACAGAATGTCAAATGCCAATATTAAGCCTTACAATTATATATTAATCTCTATAAGATATTCTAAATATATATGCAACAAAGAAGTTTACGGAGGGGGAGTTTGAAAGGAAAAGATGTTTTCTACAAATAGAAGCTGGGAGAACATATTATTAACCCAAATTATTTAATTTCTTTCTTTTTTTTTTTTTTTTAGATTTTATTTATTTATTTGACAGAGAGACACAGCGAGAGAGGGAACGCAAGCAGGGAGAGTGGGAGAGGGAGAAGCAGGCTTCCCGCAGAGCAGGGAGCCCGATGCAGGGCTCGATCCCAGGACCCTGAGATCATGACCTGAGCCGAAGGCAGACGCTTAACGACTGGGCCACCCAGGCACCCCCAAATTATTTCATTTCTTTATGCAGAGTGACATCAGCAACTTCCACACTGGTTCCCTGGAAGAGGTCCAGCAGCCGCCCGGGGGCAGACAGGAGGCCGAGGAGGGAAATCAACAGTGAGGGGCTGTTAGTCTTCCTTTACCAATTGTGCCAGAGTTCTTGCTCTCTCCATTCTCAGTTGTGTGTACTGGAGTTCCATACAAGATATCTTATTTGAGAAAAGAATTCTGGTGTTAAAATTCAAAAAATCCTGCCTTGTTTTCTCCTACTTTAAAAATTCTATGATTCTGGGCACCTGGGTGGCTCAGTCAGTTAAGCGTCTGCCTTCAGCTCAGGTCATGATTCCGGAGTCCTGGGATCGAGCCCTGCATCGGGCTTCCTGCTCAGCGGGGACTCTGCTTCTCCCTCTGACCCTCCCCCTTCTTGTGCTCTCTCTCTCCCTCATTCCCTCTCTCTCAAATAAATAAAAATCTTTAAAAAAAAATTCTACAGTTCTAAGATAGAGATTGGTGGCCTGGAACATAATTTTTGAATGAGAACAAACTTTTTAAAGGGACTATGGTTTTGGCAATACCCCCGAACAAGATCCCTGTCTTAGTCTGTGCAGGCTGCTATAACAAAATACCATAAACTGGGTGGCTTATAAACGACGGACATTTATTTTGCACCATTCTAGAGGCTGGGAAGTCCAGGATCAAGGTGCTGGCAGATCTGGTGTCAGGTAAGAGCTTGCTTCCTGGTTTCCTGGTGGTCATCTTTTCACTGTGACCTCACGTAGCAGAAGGGGTAAGGGAGCTAGTCCCATTGATGAGGGATTCACTCTCCTGACCTAATTATCTCTCAAAGGCCCCACCTCCTAATACCATCACCCTGGGGGTTAGGTTTCAACATAGGAATCTGAGGACGGGGAGAGACAAATATTCAGATCATAGCACTCCCTAACCAAATGAATCACCTTCTTCAGAGTTCCCCTCACCTGGGGAACCTGCCCAGTTTACAGCTCCTTTGGAATTGCTTACATCACCTCCTCCCAGGCCTGAGGTGTGGGCCAAAGAAGCCATGTTTGAACCATGTGACTCTGTTCATTTCAGTAAGTCAACTAGATCAAAGGTTGACCCTAAGCCTAATCCAGGAGAATGAGGTCCCTCTCCCTCCAATCTGGGGTTGGGATAACAGGAAATAGATCAGTTGGATGGTTGGGGGTGAGAGGCAAATGCCTAAAATGAAAGGAACCGTGGATCCAGGGCTGCGGCAGACCATGTGTACATAGAAATGGGTGAGAAGAGGCATCTGGGTGGCTCAGTTGGTTAAGTGTTGGCCTTTGGTTCAGGTCATGATCCCAGGATCCTGGGATCGAGTCCCACATCGGGCTCCCTGCTCAGTGGGGAGCTTACTTATCCTTCTGCCTGCTGCTCCCCATGCTTGTGTGCTCTCTTTGACAAATAAATAAATAAAATCTTAAAAAAAAAAAAAAAGAAATGGTGAGAAAATGAAGAAATAGAGAGAGGCAAGGATAAGGGGGACGATGTGCGATTTTATGAGAGGGAACAGTTCCTGCTTCCTACGCCCAGAGCCTGCTATGCTTAATCTTTTGTCCCTCCATTCTCTTTAGACTCTCCATCAAGGTGAGGGAATGAATGGGTTTCTACTCTTTGCAGTCAAATGGTCCTAACAATGGCACTCACTCATTTACTATTTGGGCAGTGTTTGTGTTCAAAAACAGTGATATGGATACTAAAACAGATGGAGTAAGATCCTACTTTTGACAATAAAGCCCACCAAAGAATGCAAAGGACTCAGCACCACTATTAGTGACTCTGGCATCTTTTTTGCTAATTAGGTACTATGGTTAATTTTATGGGTCAACTTGACTAGGCCATGAAGTGTCTAGAAATCTGGAGAAACATTATTCTGGGAGGGTCTGGGAGGGTGTTTCTGGATGAGATTTAAGATTTGACTCAGGAGCAAAGCAGATTGCCCTCCCCAAGGTAGGTGGGCCTCATTCAATCAGCCAAAGGCCTGATAGAACAGAAAGACTGACACCCCTGTGAGTAAGAGGGAATTTTTCCTCCTTTCAAACTCAAAATAAAACATTGGCTCCTCCTGGGTCTCAAGCCTTCCGACCTTTGGACTGGAATGGAAACATCAGCTCTCCTGGCTTTTGGACTTGGATGGGAACTACGTATCAGCCACCCTGGGTCCCTAGCTTGCTGCCTCACATTGCAGATCCTGGGACTTGCCCACCTCTATAATCGTGTGAGCCAATTCCTTATAATACATCGCTTTCTGCTTATATACATTTATCGGTTCTGTTTCTCTATAGAGTCCTAACTAATACATTAGGGAAGGTGCTCCTGGTTGGACACCGCCGAGAAGCTGACGGTACCGTTGTGTGAATTACAAGTGCTCCTTGTGGTAGGCGGTAGGGAGAAGCAGAGCCTGGGTTGGATTTCAGGTCCCACCGGCTCCCTTGGCTGGGCACCTTCATGCAGGGGCCCAGACTGCATATCTACCAGTGGTGGCCCTGCTGAGCCGGTGGCTGGCAAACGAGGGCTTCTGGGTCAAATCCAGGCTGTCACCTGTTTTCATCACTAAGTTTATTGGCACACAGCCAGGCCCAAGTGTTTCCTATGGTCTGTGGTTGCTTCTGCAATACAACAGCAGAGCTGAGTAGCTGCGGCAGAGACCGCGTATGGCTCACAAGCTGGAAAGAGTTACTGACCTGGCCCGTTACAGAAAAAGTTCACAGACCCTTGGCTAATTAGCCCATGTCTGACCTTCATTTTCTTTAGGTCTGTACTCCTAAATAATGAAATGAACCCACCCCTGGGTACGGGTACAGAATATATACCTCACCTGTTGGAATTGAATGGGGACTTGGAACACTTCGTTGACATTGGCTTATACATGCAGTGCAATGCTGGGATCCCAGAGGAGTTCATTTACACCCCAAAAGGTTGAGCAGTGTGTTCTCTGGCAGGGTAAATCAGGTCTGTTGATTATAAGAATCTGTGTGATTCCGTTTCTATGTAAGGGGCGGGGAGAGAGAATAAAAGCCAAACTCTAGCCCATCAGAAGAAATGTTCAAAGCCTTCCCCCAATCACAGTGTGAGGAATGCGTGCACCAGCTCCAGAGTTTCTGTAAATAGGCCTCATCTGTCGCTTAACTGCTTTTCTGTGCTTCCTCAGTAATCTTCAACATGCAGAGGGATCAGGAATAATAATAGGGGGTAAAAACACAATTTTCTCGAACTTTACGTTACATGATCATGGCTTAAAATGAGCCAAAATAGATGCATGGGAGGATGGAGGTTCTGATGGAAATATATAGTAAGAAAACACCTGTTTAGTGTAACTATATGTTTAGGGTCTCTTTTTGAGGAGTAAAAGAAACTCACAAGCCCAGAATGATTTTTTTTTTTTTTTTTGCAAAAGAGGAATTTAAAAGGGATGAAATTCTGACAGATGCAGAATAACCACAATAAAAATATCACCAGAGAAAAACCAGGATACTCTAAGGATATGAGAGAGCATTTCAAAGAAGACTGAAAGTTGTCAGCAAAGTAATGTGTTCAGAAAATGCTACACTGTTCCCAAGTCAACAGCCCATGTCAAGGTTCCTGAATCACGTCTTCCAAGACAGGTCTGGGCCTCTCTTCCCAGGTCAGGATTTGAAGTGAGATCTTTACAAAGATATCTCCTATGAGGGGGACAGTCCCTCTGTCCAGTGGTATGGGAGGGCCCACTTCCAGGCTTTTGAGAAGCTACCAATCCATAATATATTGCTTACGTCCAGAAAGCTTTGTGTTCTGCCCATCCTGCGGGGGAAACCCTAAACAGGGGGAGGATGGAAGGAAGAAAGACCAGCAGGGCACTGTAGTTTTAGAAATAGCCTGTAGAGGGCACTGTTACAACAGTCTGATGGGAAATGTAAGTAAACCCAACATAGTCAGGAAAAGAAAGGTTTGTTTTATGACCAGGACCAGCTCCTTCTCATCTGGTCCATAGATATGGATAATTTTAAGTATATGGGATTCCTCAGTCATTTTTAACTCCACTGTCCTATTTGCCCTGTGTCAGCCTTCATTCTGTTGGCCCAGAGTCTCAACCTTCCCGCTTTCCCTGGCGGTGGGAGATGTGGCCGTCACTCTTCCTCTGTGCCCGTGGGCAGGGAAAGTGACAGGAAAAGTGTGACATCTGAGATGCAGGTAGCAGCCACTGGGCCAGAAGAGGGACGAGCAGAACCGATGACAGTCGGAGGCGGCTATCCAGAGGTCAAATCTGCGCTTGTGCCTCGAATACAAATTTACTAACTAGCCTGAGGCCCTGGTTGGGATTAACCTTATTCCACACCATCAGGGAAAAACCAATAAACTGGGGCGAGCAGGCTCCACATTCGGTGGGAGGATCTCCACCCATCGCTTCTTTTGCCCAAGACAGTCTGAATCCTGCTCCTCAGAAGCAGTGGGTCCAATCAAGTTCCTGTGCTCCTGTCTCTTAGACCCTGCTTCCTCTGGAATGCGCTACTTAACACTGGATTTCAAAAAACACATTGGCGCGTATATATGTATGTCTCTATACATATACACACATACACGCATACATATATGCACACATACCAACATGCATGTATGTGTGTTACATGACTGGACATTCATGTACAACTAGTTCAGAGTTAACAACAGAAGGCCCTTTGGGGCCTTAGATGAAAACCGTTGAAAAATGACCAGCTCCTGGATTTAAAAAAAATGAAAAGCATCTGCTCTTCCTTTGGCAGCCTTCTATTGCCCACATGTCCGGCCCCGTACACATGGGTACTCAGTCAGTACTGCTGATGAACTCAGCAACGACTCCCCTCAGCTCCAAACCTGCCACAGTGAGGGGACGAGTCCTAAAGGGGAGTCTTGCTTACAGCAAGGTTTCAGTCTGTCTTGCCCTTCTCATCTGTAGGACAGTTCATTTGTATTAAAAGTGTCCTTAGGGGAGGAAGGGAGAAGGGGGAGACTGGATGAGATGACAGGAGGTGTCAACAGGGTACGTGAGAGACAAGCATCTTTCCGCTGGGGCTTGCCTACCAGGCTCATGGAAGGACACAGGGTGGAGAGTGACATGGTGTTCATGAGAACACCATGCAAAAGGCTTGGATTTAGGGATGCAGGGGATGAGGAGTTGAACATTGGCACCTGGGAGATCAGTGAGAAGGCTCTGGCTGCAGCCTGGCCAGGGCAGACCAGGACGGGGAGAATGAGAGCTGGAGCACCTGCAGGAGAGCAGAGGGGTAGAGCCGACAGGCAGGGGGGTGGTCATCTGGGGAGAGGCAAAAATAGGAGCAAAATTCACCCCAACTGCTTTTCCGTATCTTCTGCCTTGAGGATGCCTGCTTCCAGAGTCTGCAGAATGAAAGAACCTTCTGAATTTGCAAGAACCCAGATTTAAACCTTCCTCCCCTTTGCCAGCTGCCAACGGTTCAACCCAGCTCTGAAGGTTTCACTAGTGGGAGTAGTTGCTTTCATTAACTAGTGGGAGGATCTGCTGAGATCAGGGCAAAGTGAACGAGTTTCCCGTGAGACCCCTGTGAGGACTGTTCCTAACTAGGGTATTTTCTCCCACTACCCGCCCGGCGTCCCCCTTGCCTCTGCAGTTACAGAAGCAACGCTGATGTAGCAATCAGCAAATCAACCCCCACCCAGCTGCCAGCTAGAAGAGGGGGTCCTGTCAGTCCAACAAGTTTTTGAAGGCTGAGACTCGATAAAGGATCAGTTTAAAGGGGCTTCTGAAACACCTTACACGGAAGCTGTAGAAAGGCACGGAGCTGGGGAGCAAGCCGGTCTGAGGCAGGTCTGGAGGAAACCTGACCACCAGCTGCCCTGGCAGCGAAGGCAGGGAAGGCAGAGGGCGGCCCGAGAGTGGCCTGAACAGCTTGTGGGTGCACCGGGGAGGGGGTGTGGGGATGATGCTGTCTTCGTGAGAACGAACCCAAACGGGGACCGGGGTCCCTGTGGCCTCCTGGGTGTAACTCTCCAACTCCGAGGTCGGTTCAAGCAGCCTTTACACAGTGGCCAAATTCTTTTTTTTTTTTTTTAAATTCTTTTATTTTTTTACTATGTTATGTTAGTCACCATACATTACATTACATCACTAGTTTTTGATGTAGTGTTCCATGATTCATTGTTTGCGTATAACACCCAATGCTCCATAAGCGACAATGAACTTTTGGGACAGTGGCCGAATTCTTAGCAAGGAGTCCCTTCTCCTTTGTCCTTTTGTTTTATGAGAGATTGACCTTCCTCCTTCCTCGAATTTCTCTATGCCTTCTTTCTTATTTGTGGTTCCTCCCACCAAAATGAAAAGTTCATTCTTTTTTGAACGAGAAGTTCCATTGGGCTGAATGGTGAAGAATGAACACATTTTAAATGCCAATTTTCTTCACGCTTATTTTTCTCTTTTTGTCTCCAATCTGAGGAGTCACAGGCAAAACAACAGTTCTGACAAGGAGTAACCAAAAACTTTCAGCAGAATCATTAATTAGGGTCATGTTTACACTTCTTGTCATCAACTAAACATCTGCCTAAATAGGTTTGCTTAGTATATAAAGTCATAACCATCTGTCCACACGAGGTAATGCACTCTCCTTCCGTTCTGTAAGGATGTGACAACTGCAGGCTTATGTTTTGTGTCAGAAGGGGGCTCTGGCTGCATAAAGGATGCTGGGTGTGGAGTCGGACCACCCGGGCTGAGTCTCACCTTTGACCCTTGGTAGCAGAGAGGTCTCGGGCAAGTGACCTCTGCTTTAGCATTTTACAAGGGAAGTAGTAACTACTTCCAAAGATGCAAGTAAGTGTATAACTTCTATGATAGTGGGCACTAAGTGATTAAACCATAATGTCCTGAGGAGTCTCTGCTGAGAGGGGGAGGGCAGGGATGGGGAATACTACTTAGCTGGCTTGCCCAGGAAGCATTTGTGCTTCTGTGAAATGGGCAGGTCATCGACAGATTGGGTCCTAAGCAGTAAAGCACTCCTCCTGACAACAAGCTTTTTTTTTTTTTTTTTTTTAAATATTTTATTTATTTATTTGACAGAGAGAGACACAGCGAGAGAGCGAACACAAGCAGGGGGAGGGGGAGAGGGAGAAGCAGGCTCCCCGCAGAGCAGGGAGCCCGACGTGGGACTCGATCCTGGGACTCCAGGATCATGACCTGAGCCGAAGGCAGTCGCTTAACCCACTGAGCCACCCAGGCGCCCCTGACAACAAGCTTTTAACACCACAGCGACAAAAGAGAAAATACTAAGCCCACAAGGAGAACATGGGAGCCAAAGAAAATACAGAGGGGGAACATACAGGTTAAGAGATCTGGAATCAGCCATCACCAGACAGTGAAGGAGATAGAAACCTGGAGATCCACACTTGACTAAAAATGATTCCCAGAGCTGCTGATTGAGGGCTAACACCAATTCCCTGGTAGGGAGAGTTTAAAGACTTTTATCAGAAAACACTGTATAATCCTTTCTAATTTATTGTGTGTACATTGGTTATAATCCTCGTGTCAAAATGTGGGTTTAGTGGCTCATCCGAGCCCTTTGCCATCTTCATAGTAATTGCCAAGTGGACCTTAGCTTAGTCTTAGAATCAAGATTCAGGTGCCCAGAGTAAGAAAACCCAGGGAAACTGGGAAACTCTCTTTAAAATGATGTTTTCACCAGACATTGTTGGCAGGGAGAGACATCTATGATGGAAGCCCACTGATGCAGCCTCTTCAAGGAGCCGTCCTCCTGCCAAGCTCTCTTGCCCACACTTCTTCAACCCCCAGCCTTCTAGAGTGCCTGGTCTTCTCTCCCTCAAGCCTCACTCCATTCTCGAAATCCCCCTGGCTAGCAACCCTACCGCCATCCACCATTACATACTAGACTTGTGCCTTCAGCTCAGCATACGAGCTAGTCTCCCCGGATCATGACTCTGACTTCCCGCAGCCTGCAATTTCATCTTTGTGCTTTGATTTGCAGATTCTAGCAGCCCCCTGAGCTGATTCCCACTTCCACGCCAACCAGACCACTACGACCTTCTTCCCTGCTTATCACCCCCGGGGAGCTGCCCCCTCACCAACCTCTCGTAGGACTGGAGGCTGCACCTGGGTGAATATAAAGTCTATTTTTTAGCAGGGGATTCCTTTCATTCCATAGTATTATAGAATGACTCTCAGTATTATGGCATTACTTAAGCCAAGACACGAGAATTATAGAAGAGTCTTACAAGAATTCTAGAGGTTTCTAGTGCCTTTTTTTTTTTTTTAAAGATTTTATTTATTTATTTGACAGAAAGAGACACAGCGAGAGAGGGAACACAAGCAGGGGGAGTGGGAGAGGGAGAAGCAGGCTTCCCGCCAAGCAGGGAGCCCGATGCGGGGCTCGATCCCAGGACCCTGGGACCATGACCTGAGCCGAAGGCAGACGCTTAACGACTGAGCCACCCAGGTGCCCCTCTAGTGCCTTTTGAAGGACAGTTTTTGACTTATAAAATTATACATATATATCTGTTATCCTACAAGCTAAAAGGGAATTTGGGCTCATGTCTTAAACCGAGGGCAACAGAGGCACATGCAGAGCAGGTGGCCATCATGGCCCATGTTTATTGTCCTGTCTTCTAGCCCTTCTCCTAGAAACATGCTACAGACTTAGAAATCCCGCATATCAAAGGCTTTTTGAAAAGTTGGGCATTTTCAATGGTTTACCCTGTTACCTGAAAAGGGTAACACATTGACTATCTGTCACAGTGACCTGAAAAGTAATCAATGCTAATCTACTGGTACCCTGTCATCAAGCAGTAGAAGGGGTCATGTGAAGGTCAAGTATGCTTGACAGAGAGAAGTGACAATCAGGGGACTGTACTGGCATCATAGACTCCTCTGTAGATGCCACAACTCCAAGGTCTACAGCATAGCCAGGATCCTAGAAGTTTTTTACTCTTACTGATGTTCCCTTCCTTTCCATCTCAAGTCTGGAATACATGAATGAACAAGCACACAATAATCTTTGAAAAGAGTTCAAGGTCTAGAAGTGCCCTACAAGTCATGATACTTTTATAGCAGCCACAGTGATTTAAAAACAAAACAAAACAAACAACCCAAACCACACAAACGAGATCATTTCAGTCCTGCTTAAATTTTCCAATGGCCTCCCCCACACTTTGTATAAAATTCAAATCCTTCAGTGTGGGCTACAAGGCCCTGCAGGATCTGGCTCTTCTCTACCTTTCTAGATGCATGGGTTACCATGTTCCACTTGCTCATCAGCCTCCAGGCATTCTTTATCCTGTCCTCAAGCACACCAAGCCCAGTCTCCTGCCTCAGGGCCTTTGCCCCTTGCCCCTTGCATTCTCTCTCCTACAGCGGGCTTCCTCCAGATTTTTGCACATCTGCCTCTTCACAGAAGCTCTGCCTGACCAACCTGTATAAAGAGGCCTCCTCCCCCAATCACTGGATCCTACCTCTCCCTCTTACTTTCTTTATTGCATTGACCATTCTATTAGTGGAAACTTGGTATCATTGGAACTCATAAAATAAGTGTGACTAGTTCCCACTGGTTTCTCTTGTCCTAAAAATCCTGTTTAACTTCTCACTTTTAGCTTGCTATGTATGACTTACTCTCTGCATTAATACACCCATAAACTATCTCTGTGTTAACAGTAACCAATAACTTGCAGCAAATCCAGTAGGGTCATGTTCATACTTATTGTCATCAACTAAACATCTGCCTAAATAGATATTCTTAGTATAAAGCCATAACCATTTGTCCACATGAGATAATGTACTCTCCTTCAGTTTTGTAAGTATGTGAGAACTGCAGGCTTATGTGTTCTGTCAGAGGAGGGATTTGACTATACGAAGAGCACAGGACGTGGAGTCAGAAGACCTGGGCTGAGTCTCTCACCTTTGATACCTGGTCCTAGAGAGGTCTCAGGCAAGTGACTTCTGTGTCAGCATCTGTAAAAGGAGAATAAGAACTACTTCCCAGGATGCAAGTGAATGTATAATCTGATAATGGGCATTGAGTGATTAAATCAATTACTATTGATTTGCTTTTATCTATCTCTTCTCACTACACTGTGAGCTCCATGAGCACAAGGCCACGGTCCCTCTCTTCATTACTATGTCTGCAGTGTGGGGAACGGTACCTGGCCTAAAGCTGGTGCTCACCCCATCTGTTGAGTAACTACCTTAACAGTTGGCTTTCACAATTGTCCTGGGAGATAAATACATCATCCCCACTTCACATGTGGGAAGCCTGAGGTTATAAATGGCTAGCCTGTATGGCAAAGCTGAGACTTGACTCCCACGTGCACATTCTTTGTACCATGACATGACAGTTAATTTTATGGCCCAAGTTGACTGGGCCAGGGTGTACCCAGATGTTGGGTCATACATTATATGGGTATTTCTGTGAGGGTATTTTTGGATGAGATTAATATTTAAATTGACAGATCTAGTAGACCCCTCATCCTCTCTAATATGGATGGGCCTTGTGTAACCAGCTGAAGGCTTGAGTAGAACAAAAATGCCGATGGTCTCCTAAATAAGAAGTAATTCCTACTGCCTGACTGCCTTTGAGATAGCACATTGTTTTTCTTTTCTTTTTTTTCCTGCCTTCAGACTTGAACTGAAACATTGGCTCTTCCTGGGTCCTGAGCCAGCCAGTCATTGGCCTGGAACTGTATCATTGGATTTCCTGAGTCTCCTGCTTGCTGACTCATACTGCAGATCATACTGCAGATCAATTCCTTATAACACCTCTCTCTCTGTCTCTCATTCTCACTCTACACACACACACACACATACACACACACAAGAGAGATCTTCATGTGTGGGATTTAGAGGGAAGAAGTGAAGCAGCACTTCACAAATATATTCTATATATCCATCAACGGTAGGAAAATTCCTCCTCATGCTTCCAGGCTGATTTCCTCTTTTGCTATTAGCCAGAGAAAACTCTCTGCCTTTAAAGGCTCCATGTGATTAGATCAGGCCCACCCAAGTAATCTCCCCATCATCAAGTCTGTGCCACATGACATACTTAGTCATAGAAGTTAAATCCATCATATTCACAGACCCAGAGATTATGCAGGGCAGGTGCACCCTTGGGGGCCTCTTAGAATTTTCTGCCCTTATGAAACTCATAAGAATCTGGACATCTACAGTCTACACTCACTCTTGTGCATTGTTCCTCGCCTATGCACAAGGAAACTGCTTTCACTTACAGGATTAATCTTCCAGCCTTCTTCTACCTTCTATTTGGGCAAATGACACATTCTCATTTGGGATGAGGTAACACAGATGAAGGCACTATAGAAAGGACGGATTTCTCTTTTCCTTTAGCGTTTTTAATTATTATATCGTTTCATCGTAAAATTAATGTGCGCTCACTAAAGACACGCTTAGAAAATTAGAATAGCAGAAGTAGTAACCTGGCCCTCCAAATTTAACCATCACACAAGAGAAGCAAACATTTTGTTAATTGTAATATGAAAGCAAAATCCCATAGCAGACAAGCTGCCCTGCCCAGGACGGACGCTTCAGTGCTCTGTGGCATTTGCTGGAACCACGTCGGTGGGTGAGGGTAAATCTTCCGTTGAAGGAAGTGAATGTGCTCCCTTAATTAGCCCATTAGGTGGTTAATTCTGAGGCAGAGAACAGGGCAAACTGCAGTTTGCTCTTGCTGCTGTAACAAGTCATCTCAAACTCAATGGCTTCAAGTTACCCAAGTTTATTCTCTTGCAGGTCTGGAGGTCAGACATCTAACACGGGGCAAGGCAGCGTCCGTTCTGGAGGTTCTGGACAAACACTCATTTCCTTCCTTCTCTCAGCTTCTAAAGGCTGTCTGCATTCCTTGGCTTGCAACTCCTTCCTTCCTTCTTCAAAGCCAGCAGTAACATCACTCTGACCTCTGGCCCCCCGTCATCCCCTTATTGATGACATGAGACCCAGGCAGGTAATCTGGGGTAATTTTCCGAAGTAAAGAGCTTCACTTACATACGCAAGGGCCGTTTTGCCGTGCAGGTAATATACACAGAGGTTCCTCGCATTCGGACATGGACAGGGTTGAGGACCATTATTTTGCCTACCAGGTAAGCCTTGGGCCTGAAGAGACCAGATGCTTAGGGCCTTTGGGTTCAGTCCTGGAGGCAGTGGCAGGTCTGGAGTGGTGCCATGGTGGGGGCTGAGCTCTCCTAATCACACGGTCACCAATGCAGGGAGCAGAACCCCCAAGCCTTGGATGCAGCACTGAGGAGGCCTTGGTTTGAAGGTTCACGGACACGCACCTGAGTTCCAATCACACTGGTGGGTGGTGAGACGAGTCAGACTAATAGACTCAAGCAGAGCATGATCCTACTTCCTAGGTCAATGGGTAAAAATGTTTCTGGACCCAGCGTGGACTGGTGCTAGAACCGCTCCTACCCCATCGTCTTGGCTATTGCAGGTTTGCCTGAGGGAAATGACTCTCTGGTACACTCCTAACTGGGTGTGGCATGGGAAGCCATGACCCCTCCCCCAGATCTCCAGGAACAATCCAGACATTGCCAGCAACTATGTGGACAGTCCAAGTCCAGTATTAGCACTGTTTCATGGTGAGAAAACACCACTGTTCGGCAGCAGTCAATGTTTCCAGATCGTCTCCATACTTGAGCAGAGAATGCCTGCACTTTTGCAGCTAGGCACATTTCCATACATCCTCCTGATGAAATCCCACATCTATCTGCATGTACCAGGGCCAAGGCAGCTTTCCTACGATCCTGTTCTAAAATCCTTTTAAGGTTCTCCTTAAGCTGAATCAACGATCGCTTTCACAAATGGATGCAACTCCATGCACTTGTCACACGTAATGTTGTCAGGTCTGCCTGCAGCCACCCAAAGCTACTCTTTGAGCAACTACGAAGGTGACACCCTAGGTGTTCTTTAGGGCAGCTCTGGGGGCTAAAGGTCACCAAGAGGGATTTCACCTGAGGCACTAGGAACAGAGGCCCTAGAAGCCAGTAAGTGAAACAAACGCCTTTATAAGGCAGGAATGTGGATCAGTTGCTGGTAATCATATTTCCTCTCATCTTTTATTACTTTAAATCCTAATAGGGCCCTTGCACTCTTCAACAGCTTATCGATGCTGGCTGTGCAGGGTCGTTTACTTCCTGTCTATACCCCTTGCTGTCCCTGCTGTCTCTCCTTATGCTGTGTTAGCTGTTGACCTAATTTAATGCTAGGCTGGAAACTTTCCTCTCTGTTGTGATTAAAGGGAAAAAAGGAGAGAAGAAGAGGTGATCCAGTTACTTGCATATGTATGGTTCTTTGATTAAAGGAAAAAAGGTAGTGAGGGAGGAGGTTGTCTGAGGGAGGAGGCTGTCTAACGACCCACATACATATTATTTCTTTAGGCTCAGGTTTCTTGCCCATAATACAAACTTTGAAAGGCGGACTCAACCTTCTCAAGTCACTCTAGAATGCTCACTTTCAATTACATGTGACCTCATACATCTCCAAGTCGATTTCCTTAATGCCGTGTCTCAACTGTAGAGCCATGATTTCATCTCTAATTCACCTAATTCGCCGGCATGACTCTTTTGTCATAATTTCCAGCTTAGGAAAAAAAGACTGTGGGTGGCTACCATGCATTACAGTCGTCAGGGGCAGGATGATGGGGCTGGGCCCAGGAGGGGTACAGACACTGAGTTCTATGTAGACAACCTTTTATACACTATTCTAGCATTTTTTTTTTTTAAAGATTTTATTTATTTATTCATGAGAGACAGAGAGAGAGAGAGAGAGGCAGAGGGAGAAGCAGGCTCCCCGCCGAGCAGGGAGCCCGATGCAGGACTCGATCCCAGGACCCTGGGATCATGACCTGAGCCGAAGGCAGACGCTTAACCATCTGAGCCACCCAGGCACCCCTATTCTAGCATTTTGATGCTGCATGATGGCAGCGTATTTCCAACAGGCCAGTCTTTCTCGTTTTCAGTACATTTCCTAATGAAGAGCCATGGAGAGCGAGAAACTGAAAGAGGACTTGAGAACATCTGATCCACTATCTTCATTCTATAGAGGACAAAATGGAAGCCCAGAGAAGTCCAATGACTTGCCTACAGTAACTAGGCAGTTTGTTTTCAGGAGAAAAACCAAAATCCAAGTCTTTTGATGATAAGGCAAGTGCTGCTCCCTTATAACATGCCATTCATCCCTTTCCCCTTGAAGGAATAAGCTCAAATGTATTGGGTGTGGCGGGATGAGGCCACTCTTGGCAAAGGCCAGGTAACCCTCCTCTCTCTTGAGCCCAGAATGCATATGCCTAGCTGTTATCCAATTGATCACAATTATTGGTTTTGGAAGCGGAATGAGTTTTTTTGTTTGTTTTGTTTTGTTTATGGTAGACAGAATAATGCCCCACCCCTGCCAAATATGTCCACATCCTAATCTCTAGAACCTGTGAATATGTTAGGTCACATGGCAAAAGGGAATTAAGGTTGCAGGTGGAATTAAGATTGCTAATCAGCTGTCTTTAAATTAGGAAGACTATCCTGGCTTATCCAGGTGAGCCCAGTGCAATTACAAAAGTCCTTAAAAGTGGAAGGAGGCAAAAAAAGGTCAGAGTGATGAGAACTCAGCTCACTGCTCCCGGCTTTGAAGAGGGAAGGGGACCATGAACCAAGGAATGTGGGCGGCCTCTAGAATCTGGAAAAGGCAAGAAAACAGATTCCCCTTAGAGCCTCCAGAAGGAATACACCTTGTCAACAACACCTGGATCTTAACCCAATGAGACCCACGCCAGACTTCTGACCTCCAGAACTGTAAGATAATAAATCTGTGTTCTGTTAAGCCACAAAGTTTGTGGTAATCAGTTATAGCCACCCTAAAAACCCAGCACAAAGGTGGAATGACACCACACAAGTCCGTCACCTGTTAAAATGCTGTGCTCTCCTGTGAAAGGGGTGGTATATGTCTCCAACCAGCTCCATGACTGTTGACCAGGTGTGAACCTGGTGGTGCCTACAATGGAAACAAGGGGGGTGGGCACACTAGTTTCTCACTCTCTCAAAAGCACCACGCCTCCTTTCCCTGACCTTCTGAACACATTGCTGATGCTCCTTCTCCTGCACTATTAACAACCCAAATGAAAGTCACAGGTTTCCTGGCCACAAGTTTTTCATCCATCAACTGGCATAATGCATGGCATACAGGAGGTGGTCGGTAAACACTTGTAGGACTGAAATGCATGCCTAAAGGGGATGCCCTGTGTCTTTTTGCAGTTCTCAAAAAAAAAAAAAAAAAAAAAAAAATGTACACAGCACAGGAATAAAAGGATTCTACCTCATCTTAGGTATCCTAATAGTTTCTCGTGGCTGATGAGGGCCGGGGGTCAGGTGTGCCTGCGTGAAAGGTGAAAATCATGGCCTCAGATGTATCATAAAGTTCTTGAATGACTCATCTTCCCCAACTGCCTGGCAACAAATGAAGATGTATTTCGAGGCCTGGTTGACAGGCAGTGTTGGAAGTCCAAACTCTTGTCACTGCTGTGGAACAGCTTGTCACAGCAGCCTCATTTATTCTCTTTCTCTGAAAGCCTGGCACAAGATCTGCAACTGAAACTGCTTTTGTTTAAGACTCGATGATTTTGCCACCAACCCAGCCAAAATGTGTAGTCCCTGTGCGCGTCTGGTTGCATGCTAATTGTGGCAGCCTCCTCTGGTGACATCTGAAAGGCTGGCCAGTTGACAATGAACACAGCGTCATCATCTTTGCCAGTTGTCCTCTCCCACCCCTTCCCATTGGCAGTTCCTGGGATGATGCCATTTCATTTCCTCTCTCTGTTTTGCTTCCTGCCCGAGAGGATTCCATTTGTTCTGGCTGTCACCCAGTCTCATTCTTTTCCACGGACCCACACTGCGGGCACGAACCTGGTTACAGATGATGGCTGAGTGCAGAAAAGTTGCACACGACCTGACATCTTGCACGTAAGTGCATTTGGAATGCAAGGAGGAGCATGAGGTATAAGGGGACCTGACTGATCTAAATCCTCTGCGTTCCTCTGTGTCTCCTCTTCTAGCCCCTCCTCCAGGAGATCTCTTCTGAATGTTCCCCTTGCACAACACCTCCCTTGCAACGTTTTTGGTATGTGTGTCATGCTTGCTATAAATTCTAGCTGTTTGTTTTCTCCTTCCTCCAAAATGTAAACTTCCTGAAGGGAGGACATATATATGTTTCATTTTTTTACCCTCTAATAGCCCTACAGAATAGTTTACTCAGTAGAGACTAAGCCCATATTGATGCATAAAATGAAAGGTATGTAGCACTTCATTGAGATAAAATGTTGGGGGGGTGTGGAGAGGGAAAGAAAGAGTTGGTGCTCGAGCATGAGCTCTTCTCAATATTCTGTCTATCATATAATACCATCTATAAAATCATATTAAAATAACATACATTAATTTTAAATCTCACATGTAAAGGGCAATCAACCAGTTCTTACTAAAACATCGTTGACTGTGACATTAAAACACACCCGAGTTTCTTATCATTAAAAATCTTAAGCAGCAGAATCACAGTCATTAGAGGTCCATCAAGATTTAAAACATTTTTCAGTATTTCAAATACTTTAATCTCTTTGAGGCTGCAGACTTGGGACACCGAGAGCTGTTTCTTTTCCCACAGACACTTTGCTCTGATCTTCTATAATAAGCAATAGCCCACCAATGTTGCTCAAGCCATGCTGGTATCTTAATAGTCATCCCTTCATTTCAGGTGGCTTTTGAACTTAGAACCTCATACAACACACAGATCCTAAGATTTCCGGCATGAAGATTTTCAGTAGATTTCTGATATTTCTTGATAGCCTGTAATGTTGATCTCTGTGTGAAATTAACTTGGCCAAACAGAAGTGTCTATTGGTTATGGTGACTGTGGATGCAGCCATATGACACAGAAGTGTAGTGACCTCTGATGTTGGCAATAGAGACTATTCTCTTAGAACTAATTTATCGAACAACAGAATTTAAACTGAGGGGGAGCCTAGCACTCAATGCAATTTTGTCTTCAGTTGTGTCAACAAAGGATATTGAATGCAACTGAGTACAGGACAGGACATCTAGGAATGTGAGGAAATAAAAAAATCAAGAGAAAGAAAACTTAGTTCTGGTTGTCAGAGAGCTTGAGCCTTTGGTACACATTCAGAAACAGGCAACACAAACTAAGCATCAGGTTGTTTTATTTATCTCAACAGATCAAAGAATATCATTTTTGACGTGAAAGAAGAGTAATGATTATCTACCCAGCTTGCATATTTTATAGACAGGAAAGCTGAGGACCAAAAAGAGATGACATCCAGAGCCCAAGGACACCCCCTGTCTGGGAAACCCATCCTCTAGAACTCAGATAAAATTTGGTAACACAAAATCAGCCTTCGTAATCAAAGAATATCCAAATCCAATGGATTTCAGAAATCAGGGCCAATTTCCTCTCTTGTACCTGCATTCTTCAGCTATTTCCTGAAATGAGGGGTTTTCTAGCAATATACTCATATACAAATTAACCAGCAGCATGGTGGGCCTCTGGAAAGAGCAGACATGCTTGGATTTCAAGTCCTAAGATTGAATAATCCCTTCATTCACTCACTGAGACTTATTGAGCATCTACTACGTGGCAGGCAGTGGGAGAGGTACTAGGGAACTGGTACTGAATGACACAGACAGAAGTCATACCCTTATGCAGCTTACCTTCTAGTAGGAGACAGCCAATAAACAAATACATGAGTAAAATATGCAGTATGTCAGATTATGAATAGTGCTATGAAGAAAACTCAATACCAGAAACCAGGAATCCTGTGCAGGGAGGGAGTGAGAAAGGTTTTTACATGGGATAGGCTTTGAAATGGTATCATTTCAGCAAGGACATAAAGAAGATTAGAGAGTAAATCATGCAGTTCCCTGGGATAAGAGTGTTCTAGGCAGAGGGCATAGCAAGCGCAAAGGCCCTGACTATTCAAGAGACAGCAAGGAAAACCAGTGTAACCGAAACAGAGTGAGCCAGTGTGGACAATAATGGCAGAGAAGGCCAGAGGGAGAATGGGGGTTAGGGGCCGGCTTGTAGCCTCTGTACGCACTTCTGCTTTTATTAGGAATGAAATGGGATTTCCAGACAAGAGTTTGGTCTGATTTATCTGCCTGTGTGTTGGGAACTGACTCTAGGAGAGCACGGGCAGAAGCAGGGAGACCAGAGAGAAAGGTAGCGCATTGGTCTTGGTGGCTTGGAAGAGGGCAGGACTGGCAGAGGTGATAGACTCTGGGTCCACAGGGATTCAGTACTATACTAAAAGAAGGATGCAAGAGAAATACAGGAGAAACAGAATCACAGCAAGGTGTTTAACTTGAGCATCTGGAAAAATGGCACTGCCATTTACTGAAATGGAGAAGGCTCTGAAGAAGTCTGTTTTGGCAGGAAGATTGGATCTACTTACCATCTGAATATCACTGGACAAGTCACTTCACCTCTCTGAACCTCAATTTCCCCCTCTGTATTCAGTAATGCCCATTTACTTTATAGAATTTCAGGAGTCCACCAGGAAACGTGCAAGGTGCCACCTTTCTTGGCATAAAGCGTGTAACACCAAAGGCTGTTACAGCCTGTGGGGAGGGATTTTACCACAGCTGCTCGGCCTTTGTGTCTCCCCTCCCCCTACCACCCTGCCTCACCCCAAATCTTTCTCTTTCTGAGCCAAAGGTACATGAATAACTGCTGCAAAGTCTACTAGAAGTCACAAGTAACTTATAGGAACTGGTGAATGAAATCCTATTCCCAGTGAGGGTGACTGAAAAATCATAGGCTACACAGCCTGTGCTAAGCACACAGATGCAGCCTCGTTCTCCCTGATTTGTAATCGGGAGTGGGAGGAAGTAAGAACAATATCATGGGGGATGCTATCCCATTTCCCTCAGGGGGAAACCACCCATGAGAGCAAGTTCATTGCCTATCAAACTGGTGGGGAGGTTGTTAAAAATTGCTATGGAATTTTTTTTTTTTTTTAAGATTTTATTTTATTTATTTGAGAGAGAGAGAATGAGAGACACAGAGCATGAGAGGGAGGAGGGTCAGAGGGAGAAGCAGACTCCCTGCCGAGCAGGGAGCCCGATGCGGGACTCGATCCCGGGACTCCAGGATCGTGACCTGAGCCGAAGGCAGTTGCTTAACCAACTGAGCCACCCAGGCGCCCTGCTATGGAATTTAAAAGAAAAAAAATAGCATATAAAAGGGAAGAGGAGCACAGAAAACTCCCAATATCGTACCTTTGGGGAAAAAAACCCCCTCACTTTCGGGTACCAGCTTGTCATTCTTATGTTAACAAGAGAGGGCCTGCCTCCGTAGGGACTGGTAGAGTTCCAGAGGTAAGCTCACCAGGAACTGGGGTGGGCAATTTCGAATGAGTGTCTCCTATGATGTCTTGGATCCAAGAATAACAGTCTACAAGGCAAGCCTAAATGCCAGCAAATTTCAGTATATAAAACATAAATGCTTTTAATAATCATTTGTAAAATAATTAGGGGGAAATTATCACTCCTGAAAGTTAAGTCAGATCCTTCTGATAAATAGTTGCATGTGTGTATGTGAGTGTGTGGATATGTATGTCACTGAATCATCAGTGGCTCTGGAAACTAAGATAATGACAGAAATAATCATATTCTATGCTTCAGGGTAGAGATTAATTGGCTATGGGGAGAAAAACACCTTTTTTTTGGCTTATATTAAGAATCACTAATCTAAGTGGGCTAGAAGAAGAGATTCAAGTGTTAGGAATATTCTAACAACAGAAGGCTTTCATTCTTCTCCCAGTCCAGGTAATTAGTTTCTCCTCTGACTTTTAGTTCGTCATTTGCACCAGGGAGTTGGAATGACAAAAAATCTATTTGTCACCATGGTTTGCATCTTTCTCCCTTGTCACACATCATCATCCAGTCAGCTCATGGGTGAGCTGACTATTCCTATCCTAAAAATAGGAAGCACACTGGATCTGGCCTGTGGGCCACAGTTTGCTGGCCCCTGATCTAAAGTACTATGACAGGGGAAGATGGAGGTGGTGATGCAGGTGGTGGTAAATGAGCCTCCATGCAGCCAGACAGCGAGAACTGCTCTTTGGCTCAGCCTGGACATGGTTAAGTCTTGGGTAGAAAGAGCAACGCCTCATATCCCCAACCCGCTATACCTGGGAAGAAATCTAGAAATGGCTGTCAGCTTAGTTCTGAGCCCTAAGCTATGAGATTAAAAGAGGTATCCCCAAATTGTTCCAAAAAGCCCTGACATCTCTTTTTTTTTTTTTTTTAAAGATTTTATTTATTTATTTGAGAGAGAGAATGAGATAGAGAGAGCACATGAGAGGGGGGAGGGTCAGAAGGAGAAGCAGACTCCCCGCTGAGCAGGGAGCCCGATGCGGGACTCGATCCCGGGACTCCAGGATCATGACCTGAGCCGAAGGCAGTCGCCTAACCAACTGAGCCACCCAGGCGCCCAGCCCTGACATCTCTTTGAGAAAGTGGTTAGAGGCAGAAATGTTCTCTCCTCTAACTCTTTTCATTTCAATTAATATTTTTTGAATCCTGCCCTATATACCAAAAACTTATGAGGCAATCTGATTTGGAGAAAGCAGCACAATACTGAAGAAGGTTGGATAATATGGAAGGCAAGTGTAGTAGATTAAAGATGGAGGTCAACTCTGCTATCCCACCCAGTGAGAGGTGGGGTCTAGGTTCTCTTCCCTTAAAACTGAGAGGATATTGTAACTGCGTGACCATTAGAATATGTCAGTAGCGACTCTGGGCCTAGGCTTAGGAGACCAGTAGCGTCCACTTCCTTTCTCTTGAAATGGTCACTCTTGGGAAAGTCAGTTGCCATGCAAATAGTCTGAGACCATCAAGTGTAGGTGTAGTTGTTCAAATGGATATTCTTCCTGAGCACACCTTCTAGCCATCCCCACCAAGGCACCAGGCATGTGTGTGAAGTTGTTTAGAATCCTTCAGATCACCCATCTGCCAACGGAAACCACTGACTGACCTCAATTGCTGCCACAAGGTACAAAACAAGCTCCTAGATGGGCTCTGCAAGAATTCCTGGTCCACAGAACCATAAGATATGATATGATAGAACGTTAACTGTTTTAAGCCATGAAATTTGGGGCTAGTTTGTTGCATAACATAGATAAGAAGGGTAAGTATGAAGAGATGTACTCCTCCCATCCCCTGCTGAGAAAAGCAGTATGACTAAAATTCAGATAAGCAAAAGGTCAATGTGGGCTTGACTCATTAAGGAAAGCTATAGGAAGGAAAGAAACTGGAGGCTGGATCAAACAGAAAAGGGAGGCTTTATATGGGCAGGTAATTCCCAAGAGGTCTTCTCTGCCCACTAGTACCTGACCAGCACCCAGCTGGCAATGCTCCATTTGATCCAGCAGGCCTGTGGCTGAACCAGGGGGCAGGTTCCCCATGAAGTGGGGACAGAGACACAGGGTCAGTGCGCTCAGACCAGAAATGCTGCTCTGCTGAGATTTCCTCGGCTTGCCAGGTTTCTGACGATGCCCTCATTTATGCAAGGATGCCAATTCCTATGCCACCATCCTAACCAAGCATGTTTTTAAAACACCACCAATTTTACCAGCCCCAAAGTGTTTTCCAGATGAGGACATTTCACATGCACTTGGCCAACCCCAAAGTCCTCGCATAGAGTATTTGAAAAGTAAATTCCCAAAATTCTAGTAAGACAGCTACCCCTAATTCCATTCTCCCTCATTGATGGCAGTATGTACGTGATCATTATGAGGATTTATGAGGACATTCTCCAAGCCCTTCCTCCAGCTCCCTCCTGGCAGGCATCAGGGAGAGGTGCATCAAATCCATCCATGACAGTTGCCAAGAACCAGAATGTAGTGTTGAGAAGTTCTTAAAAACATGATAACAGTTGAAATACAGCAAAGGCTCTTTGAGCTGACAGATGGGACAACTGAGATATCGGGATGGTAAATGCTTGACACAAGCTGGCTGGAACACTAGCAAAAGTAGAATTGATTCTGCCCTTTGCATCTCCCTGGTAGAGACCAAATGTTGTAAACTTGAAAATTCTCTTGAACTTCATGGTTCCAAGTGGTAAACTAATTTATTTTTGGATGCTTGAATTGCTTTCACTCCTGGTAAGAGTGCTCTCTAATTTCTCTGCTCAAAGACAAAAGATTTGGAAAATCTTTTTGTGAAACCCCAGAAGGGTTGAAAAAGAGTTAGGAACTCATTTCATGTTGACCTCATTTCACTTGGTAATAACATTTTTGGTGAGAGTGCTTTCCTCTCCCCTGGATAGTAGGTTGAACTTTAAAGAAATGAGTAAGTAAAAACTTTTAATAATAAGGTTTGATGGCTTTCTAACTCCTTGCCCGCCAGGAACCTCTCAAAGTGAAGACCCTGGCATAAAGTCTGTTCTTCTTTATAGTTATCTACCCACACAGATACACTTCCATACTTTAAACATTGGAAAATGCTGCTTTGAGTGCTTTAAGTTAAACATCTAACTTCAAGTTAAAATGTTTCTTAAGTTTTAAATTCCATAGATACCAGTCAGAGTGAGTGAGACTACAACAAAGCATTCATGGGCACCTACCATACACAAGCAAATATAGGTCTGGGATCCCTTGTTTACAAATCTGAAATATAAAGAGCCCTCAAAACAAATCTCTCATGACTTTCGGTGGCCACACCTGACCTGAACTAACTGATGTAAGGCAACGACAGCCTTCCTTTATTCCCACCCAGTGTAAACATTCCCGTGTCACCCTGCAGAAGTATTAATGAGCTGGGTTTCTGGCCACTGCCCTAGACCCTGCCAGGAGTGTCAGTATTCACTATATGTACAGTGTGACTGTTCTAAAATTAGAAATCTATCTCAGCCCAAGAATTTTGGGCAAGGCATCAGACACCTGAACCCGTATGAGAGGGGTTAACTGGATGTGCAGAAGGGAACAGAGACAGGAAGGGTTAAGGAGCAGGTCAGAGATGAAGGCCCTCTGTAGACAGCCCACAGGCAGCAAAGAAGCCACAGCCAAATCTGCCAACACTGACAAGGGTATATAGGCAGTCTGAAGGGCTTGCAGAGAGAGACCCCTGCAAAGGTCGACATGATACCAACCGGCTTTCCAGAAGAGTCTGATGACCTTAAAATGGAATCTCTTAGAGTATGATCAAGATGAACTGGAACATTTCTGAACTGTTAATTATAAAATTATAGAAGTTACAAAGTACAAATAAATGGTCTTATCTCAGGAACTTAGAAGGGTCAGATTGTGGCATATTTTACAGATTAATCTGCTCAGAATCTTCTCTCTGTGAGAGTGAGAGCTGGTCCTCTCCCACCTGCTGGGTCTGCCAGCTCATAACTGCAGGGGTCCAGGCTGCCAGCAAGTATCCCCACCCCACGCAGGGGCAATCAGAGTTGACCCTTGGGAGAAAGTGTCTCTCCTGTTAGAGCTATAAACGCGAAGGACCAGGCCAGCCTAGAGCCGCAAGTCACCAATGCCACCAAGGGAGAGGGCCCACCTGAAGAGGAAGCCAACACTGTGGAAAATAGGGTTGGGGGAGGGGACCGAGACCTGATGATGTGAATCCCTAGATCCAGCTGTGGCTAACATATTTGACCCTCTGCCATCTGCTATGTGAGCCAAAAAATGTCCAGTTTTGCTTCGACTAATTTGAGCTGGGTTTCAGTCACTTGTGAAGGAAATTCTGCAAGCAATTGGCTCTAAAAAGTCTTCCAAATTTGGAGATTAAATTTGTTTTTTTTTGTTTTTTTTTCAGAAATGTCAACTTTAAGAAAACTTTAAAAGAATTTCTTCCTTCCTCCCTGTTAGGGACTGAATTATGTCTTCCCCCAAATTCATATGTTGAAGTCCCAATCCTCAGTGTGACTCTATTTGGTGACAGGTCCTTTAGGGAGGTAGTATGAAGGCTAATTGAGGTCACGGGGTGGAGCCCTGATCCAGTAGTATTGGTGTCCTTATAAGAAGAGAAAGGGAGAGCAGAGCTCTCGTGCACTCTCTCTCTCTCCTTGCACAGACAAGAGGCCATGTGAGGACACAGCGAGAAGGTGGCCATATACAAGCCAAGAAGGGATACCTCACCGGACACCAACCCTGACGGCACCTTGATCTCGGACTTGCAGCCTGCAGAACTGTGAGGAAACAATGTCTGTTGTTTAAGCCATCTGGTCTGTGGTATTTTGTTACGGCCGCCCAAGCAGGCTCCCGACTACACACTCCCCATGAAGTTTCTGAGGGAAGCAACTGACAGCTTGTCCCATTGTGAGGGTCACCCTCAGTCCTGCGTTCTCCAACCCCCAACCCCCCTCACAAAGGAAAAGCCATGATTAGGATAAGCAGGAAACTAGAGCCTGCCTTCCAAAATTTGGAAATGCTAGAAGGCTCTAACTCTAACATAATAACTAACACTCTAACATAATAAAGAAGGAAGAAATCCAAGAGGCTCTAGGTTAATTTTTTCATATTTTCTTCAAAAGTTACAGTAATTTAATAACCTCACTTGAAATCACCATGACTGAAGATCAAAATCAAAATATTGTTTTACATTTATTATGTATCTTGACTCAAAAAAATCTCTAGAATAAATTCACCTTTGACACTAATTAATGAAGACAATTCGCTCTAATTCCACTGTAAGAGAAAATATTTTCAAGTAAAGCTTAGAAGAGGATGGTTTTGATTTTTTGGCTAGAAGACTTTAGTTTTAGACAAGAAAACCCCCCAAAACCTTGTTATAAGACACATAAGATGGTAAGAGAAGAGGCCTCCTTGTTTGGAAAGATTCATATTAGAATCTCATCAAGTTTTCTATGGGGTATTCTTGTCAGGGTTCTAGGGGGTTGGTAACTGGTTTATTGAAGGGTAAGGATTTAAGGATATGGTTTCATTTTTCTCTCATCACTATCTGTGGCCTATTTTGTTGGCTCTCCTTCCCTGTGGCCAGACAGCATCTCAGAAAGACCTCACAGATTTTCTATCACTTTCACTCGTAGGAAGAGTCTTATTTGAGGAAACTAAGATTCATTCATTTGTTAAAGGTCTAGTGGTCTATATCAAAACTTCAATCTCAGCCAATTCAAAGCTTCTCTCCTCCCACCCCATCTTCTGTGACTCTGCAGTGACCTTTCCTTTTGCTCACTGCTCCCCACCATCACCCGGCTGCTTGTAGCTCCTCTAGGGTCAACCTAAGGTGAGAGACATCAGTGGAGTGGAGGCTGACTGTCTTTGTACATCATCAGTTTGTGCTGTTGGCCATTGCCTCCTGGCTATCAAAGTCAGCTGTGTGAAGCAAGCGGTCACATGTTGGAACTTTCCTGGGAAACTTTCATTTGTAGGTTCTTCAGGGCCCCACATGGAACTGCCCCTGCCTAGTTCCCTATTGTGGTTGAACAACCACTTGACTGGTCTTTTATGATCCACCTCCCCACCCCTGTTTGTGCACAAGCTCACATGCACTCAAGTGCATGCGTGCGCATGCACACACACACACACACACACAATCTCCTACCTCAGCATGCACATCACGGTCTGGGTCCACTGCCTGGGTTAACTCACCCCAAAACTTCTACCTCTCAGGCAAGGAACTAGCAATAACTGTACCTTTCCAGTGATGCTGATCTCAAGGAGAACATATACATTTTCCTGCACCAAATGGCAGAAGCTGAGCTTGCCAATATGGACACCTGCCTCTATATTTACAACCCCCCATGTCTTCACTGTGCTCCACTTTGACCGGCTGGAGGCAGCTCAGCAGGCAGCCACCTGGGGAGTGGAGTTGTTGTCCTAGTCTTCAGATTAGAGAACCTCCCCTTGGCACTCCACTCCTCTCTCCACGGCACTGGGAGGGAATGCCCCAGCCGTCTTTACGAAGCCCACCGCTCCTTACAGAGATGACTGTCTTCCATCTCCTTATGAGTCACTAGTCATCTCTAATGTAGGCTAGAGCTGTGATGGGGTTGGTAGTCACTAGACTGGTTTTGACATCTTTTATTAAACACTCCATAGCCATGTCTAGCACCCCATTTTAGAACATTAGATAATTATCACTCATTTTCAACTTTGGAGTATTAATTCCTTCTGATAATTAAATATGTCCCATTCAACATCCTCACTTCAAATTATGTTGCTGGAAAGTTAGCAACTCAGTGCTGAAAACATCTTACCAAACTCAATGAGCCAGAAGTGCACCTTGACTGAAACACCAACCTTACAGGGATTCTGCTCTAACAGTGATGACCATTATAACCATATAATACTTTATACATGTAGAGGCCTACATAAAACATGCCTTTGCTATAATACTGTTTTCTGATTAAAATATACAGATATGTAAATATTTAAATGAAATATTCTTTTTTTTTGAGTTTAAATGCATTTTATTTTTAGACAACCTACATGACATGTTTTTTTCTTAAAAACAATGCCTCCACTCCAAATAAATCAGGGCCAAAACAAATGAAGAGCTCAAGATGCCCTCAGTCCCATCTAAGTCCTGGTGTCGTGTGGATGAAGAGGAGCAGCCCGTTATGGCAACAGGTGACACATCCAAAGTCATGGCCTAATTTGTTAAATTTTTATTTGATTAAAAACAAATGGAGGGCGCCTGGGTGGCTCAGTTGGTTAAGCGACTGCCTTTGGCTCAGGTCATGATCCTGGAGTCCTGGGATCGAGGCCCACATCGGGCTCCCTGCTCAGCAGGGAGTCTGCTTCTCCCTCTGACCCTCCCCCCGCCATGCTCTCTATCTCATTCTCTCTCTCAAATAAATAAATAAAATCTTTAAAAAAACAAAAACAAATGGAGATGCCCTGGGTAAGCTACTTGCTAGAAGCAAAGTACTTTGGGGGATTTATGACTTTGTTGAAGTTGTTTTAATTAAGGTATTTCAAATTCTTGTTCATTAAGTGTTTGTCTTTAACCCTCAGTGACCTGATTTTAGAGGACTAACAATGACAATAATGAACACTTCTGTTGTAGTACAGTGTTGTATGGTATGCCGGCATCTCCCCATATCTTTTCTTAATCAGTCCTCTCAGGGATAAAACATATTGCTGGGCCTATAATAAGGATGTTATAAAATAAGAGTCACTAAATCAGATGCCTAAGTTACCAAGCAGGTATTATAAAGTAGAAAGCAAGAGTAGGGAAGAGTGGGGACTGTGGAAAACTTGAAATCATATGCTACATAAAAAGAAATAACTTCTAGGAGTGCCTGGGTGGCTCAGTCGGTTGAACATCCAACTCCTGATTTTGGCTCAGGTTCTGAGACTGAGCCCCGCATAGAGCTCCGTGTTCAGCCTGGAGTCTTCTTGAGATTCTCTCTCTCCCTCTGTCTCGGCACCTCCCCCTGCTCTCTTTCTCAAAATAAGTAAGTAAGTAAGTAAATAAATAAATAAAATCTTTATAAAAAGGAGTAGCTGCTATTGAGGGCCAACTAACTTGGATGTGCAGTTCAGATGTTATCTGATTGTTTGATTTTTTTAAAAATAAAATTTAAAATTTCAGTTGTCAAATCTATTGATATTTTATTGAATCAAATTGATACTGAATCAAAAATTTTAAACATCAAGCCAAAACAAAACAAAACAAAAACCCCCAAGTGCTGACATCTGCAGGCTGCTAGTTTGTGACCTTTCTTTGTAGCGGATATTGTTGGTTCCATTATGGAGTATCTTCTCAATGCAGACCCTTGAGAGCAGTCTCCTTCAGTTAAGGTATTTGGAGGAGGACTACTTTTCCTAAGTTCCTACTTTGTTGTTGATCTTGTGGACACTGTGATGAAAGAAAATAACCAAGCTTCCACATCTTCCTTGACTGCCAGAGAGCACAGAGGCAAATTTGTGGCCCAATCCTAGCAAGCAAATAGATCTGGACAGAAGGTACAACCCCTTGGCCCCATTTTACACATTTTCCTCCCCTTTCCTTTCTCATCTACTTTTAATTTGTCACTTGCTGTATTTCATATAAAGTGTATAGGTCTGTTTTAAATCCTCTTTGGAACAAAGCAGGGTGTAAATTATCTTTACAACATTGAAAGAGACATTCAATGAAACAGATATTATTTCTGTGAAATAGACATTACCGGTCCCATCTGACAAGTGACTAAACTGAGCCTGACCGAGGTTAACTGACTTGATCATCGACGCTTGAATCAGGAAGTGTGAAGTGTGAAAAGTGTGAAGACCCAACCCATCTGTTCTAGCTCCATGTCAAACGACTATTCAAAACAATGCAGTCACATAGCAGGAGTCTCGAACTCAGATGTAACCCACACCTGGATACTCTGGGAGCTGGAGAAGGCCTCGCCCAGAGCCACTACACTGTGAAGGGGAAGAGTTCCCTAGAACACAGTGTGATCATGATGCAGATGGTGCCCTCCAAAGTTGTACAGTGTACGCAGCGTGCCCCTTTCGAAGGCATGAAAATCCACCGTGCTGACAACTACACCAAATTAATGAGCTGATCTGGAACCCCAGTTTGAGAACGAGGCTATAGCATCTGGCCAAATACAATATGTGGATACATCATCAAATGAGCCTTACTTAAGGTATGTAATGGAAATAAGGTGGCCTGTCCACTGAGTGCCCTCGGGGGCAAGGGTGCCTCTAAGATCGGGGCTGTAGGGCAGCTTTATGGGTGAAAGCACACAAAGAAGTCCTTTGCACTTCTCTGTAACCAAATCCCCAGAGTGTGTTCCAAAATAAATCAGCTGCGTACAAAACTCCGTTCTTTGCCGGAATTGAATTGTAGTGTGGTTCCAATGTATTTCAATTAAATTATAACTGTATAAGAGCACAGGATGTTCCCAGATCTTAAGATGTTAGTTGTTCAAATTCGGTATGGTTCTTACTCTTGTTTCTTTCCTGGTTTTTAAACCTTTTAAGCAGCGAACCTCTTTTTTCCAAATAGTGCATGCACCTCCCGTACTTTGTGGCTGTGTGAGTACTGGGAGCGAGGCTTGTGGGCCGGCCCTGGGTGGGCTGCCCTTTTTGGACCAGAGCTGTTGTAAAGACAGCCTGACCCCTCCACCCGCTCCTCCAGGGTGGCCCACCCTCAGGGCCCCTCAGCTCTTGTCTTATTAGTGAGACTGCTTTAATGTGATCCAGGTGCTTAGCGGAACCTCTCAAGTAATTTCGAAGAATCCCAGGGCTTCACAGAACATAGTTCAAAAACGACACCTTTTCAGGACATATTGTCAATCTAACAATTGCCTGGGTGATAATCCATGAGGGGCGTGACAACATCACTAGAACAAATCAAAAATATAGCGCCAGCTAATTCTGGTTTCCACAGCAACTTCTAACAACACTGGCAAAACTCCCACTGAAGTAGAAAGAATCATCATATGAACATTTTTAAAAGGTCCTCCTCTTTGCTGGTGTCAGCTCATCTCTATGACACGTTTTGGGGGCTACACGTTTATATTACAGAGTATTATTATCGACCGTGCCTCAATCCCAAGACCAGTAAGTTGGCAGCTGCCTGGAGTTATTAGTGATGTTCAAATGAAATTCTAAAACTGAACAAAGCATAGTATAACATTGTTTATAAGGAACAAGTGGTTTACTATTTAAATTTGAGAACATTTAATATGGGTCAAAAGATGTATGTTTCCAAAATCACAAAAGAAATCTCAAAGAAAAGCTACCAAAAAGGGGGAAATATTTTACTGACATAAAAACCAGGAAAAAGAATTGTCGAGTTTCAGTCTTCTGCATGTGGCTGTCCAATCTCCCCAGCACCATTTATTGAAGAGACTGTCTTTTTTCCATTGCATATTTTTTCCTGCTTTGTCGAAGATTATTTGACCATAGAGTTGAGGGTCCATATCTGGGTTCTCTATTCTGTTCCATTGGTCTGTATGTCTGTTTTTGTGCCAGTACCATGCTGTCTTGGTGATCACAGCTTTGTAATATAGCTTGAAATCAGGCAACGTGATGCCCCCAGCTTTGTTTTTCTTTTTCAACATTTCCTTGGCGATTCGGGGTCTTTTCTGATTCCATACAAATTTTAGGATTGTTTGTTCCAGCACTTTGAAAAATGTCATCGGAATTTTGGTTGGGATGGCATTGAAGGTATAGATTGCTCTGGGTAGCATAGACATTTTAACAATGTTTATTTTTCTGGTCCATGAGCATGGAATGTTTTTCCATCTTTTTGTGTCTTCTTCAATTTCTTTCATGAGTGTTCTGTAGTTCCAGGAGTATAGATCCTTTACCTCTTTGGTTAGGTTTATTCCGAGGTATCTTATGGTTTTTGGTGCTATTGTAAATGGGATTGTTTCTCTATTTTCTCTTTCTACAGATGCATTGTTTGTGTATAACAAAGCAACTGATTTCTGTGCATTGATTTTGTATCCTGCCACATTACTGAATTGCTGTATGAGTTCTAGTAATTTGGGGGTGGAGTATTTTGGGTTTTCCACATAAAATATCATGTCATCTGCGAAAAGAGAGAGTTTGACTTCTTCTTTGCCAGTCTGAATACATTTTATTTCTTTTTGTTGTCTGATTGCTGTTGCTAGGACTTCTAGTACTATGTTGAACAACAGTGGCGAGAGTGGGCATCCTTGACATGTTCCTGATCTTAAGGGAAAGGCTCTCAGCTTTTCCCCATTGAGGATGACATTCGCTGTGGGTTTTTCATAGATGGATTTTATGAACTTGAGGAATGTTCCCTCTATCCATATACTCTGAAGTTTTAATCAGGAAAGGATGCTGTATTTTATCAAATGCTTTTTCTGCATCAGTTGAGAGGACCATATGATTATTCTCTCTCCTCTTATTAATGTGTTCTATCACACTGATTGATTTGTGAATGTTGAACCACCCTTGCATCCTGGGGATAAATCCCCCTTGGTCATGGTGGATGATCCTTTTAATGTATTGTTGGATCCTATTAGCTAGGATTTTGTTGAGGATTTTGGAATCCATCATACACAAAGATAAACTCAAAATGGATGAAAGACCTCAATGTGAGACAGGAATCCATCAAAATCCTAGAGGAGAACATAGGCAGTAACCTCTTTGACATCTGCCACAGCAACTTCTTTCAAGATACATCTCCAAAGGCTAGTGAAACAAAAGCAAAAATGAACTTTTGGGCTTCATCAAGATAAAAAGCTTCTGCACAGCAAAGGAAACAGTCAACAAAACAAAGAGGCAACCCACAGAATGGGAGAAGATATTTGCAAGTGACACTACAGATAAAGGGCTGGTATCCAAGATCTATAAAGAACTTCTCAAACTCAACACCCAAAAAACAAATAATCAAGTAAAAAAATGGGCAGAAGACATGAACAGACACTTCTCCAAAGAAGACATACAAATGGCTAACAGACACATGAAAAAATGTTCATCATCATTAGCCATCAGGGAAATTCAAATCAAAACCACATTGAGATACCACCTTACACCAGTTAGAATGGCAAAAATTGACAAGGCAAGAAACAACAAATGTTGGAGAGGTTGTGGAGAAAGGAGAACCCTCTTACACTGTTGGTAGGAATGCAAGTTGGTACAGCCACTTTGGAAAACAGTGTGAAGGTGCCTCAAAAAATTAAAAATAGAGCTATCCTATGACCCAGCAATTGCACTCCTGGGTATTTACCCCAAAGACAAAGATGTAGTGAAAAGAAGAGCCATATGCACCCCAATGTTCATAGCAGCAATGTCCACAATAGCCAAACTGTGGAAAGAGCCGAGATGCCCTTCAACAGATGAATGGATAAAGAAGATGTGGTCCATATATACAATGGAATATTACTCAGCCATCAGAAAGACTGAATACCCAACTTTTACATCAACATGCATGGGACTGGAGGAGATTATGCTAAGTGAAATAAGTCAAGCAGAGAAAGTCAATTATCATATGGTTTCACTTATTTGTGGAACATAAGGAATAGCATGGAGGATATTAGGAGAAGGAAGGGAAAAATGAAGGGGGTGGAAATCAGAGGGAGAGATGAACCATGAGAGACTATGGACTCTGAGAAACAAACTGAGGGTTTTGGCGGGGGGAGATGGGTTAGCCCAGTGATGGTTATTAAGGAGGGCACGTACTGCATGGAGCACTGGTGTTATACGAAAACAATGAATCGTGGATCACTACATCAAAAACTAATGATGTATTGTATGGTGACTAACACAGCATAATAAAATAAAATTAAAAAAAAACAGGAAAAATATACATGTTTGAGACAGATGTTCCTTATAAATGATTACTTATTTCTATCCTTAGTAAATGTGAGCAACTAATTCTATTTAAAAAGGAATGGCAGAAAATGGGAAATGGGAAAGAAGTTTTACAAATAAGCAAAAAATCTTTTTTGTATATAGTGGATATAGTAAATAGTTGTTTTGAACATAAGGAAAGAAGTACAGAATTTTTAGTGATAGAAAATCAGCTTCTTCGAGGCTTCCCGAAAAAGTATCAGTTGGATAAAGAATGTGAGTGCCCCCTTCTCTGCCTGCCTAAGGTATCCACATGTCTCGGTCCATCTCTGGGAACCAATGAGGAAACAAATTCAGAACCTCTATCTAAATACAGACTTCAGTCAAATAGCCACTAATGGCACTCTTAATAGACACATAGACACAACAAAACACAGTTTATGGAATAACTGTGGCAGGGACCAGGACCCCAGCATTATGGTGTCTCTCCTATTTGTATTACCGATTTTGTGTGCTGACTTGACCCAGTTTTGAGGCCCCAGCTAATGACTAATCAGTTCCCCTTCTTGAGTGGCCAATGAAGTCCACACCCCCAGTCACCTCTTGTATGGGGCTCTCACACCGTGGGCCACTGTGCACCCACCCTAATCACCCTGCACCAGGTACCAGACAACCAGGATTAGCTCCTTTGCCCTAGAGTCTGCTGAAATTATTTAAATTGGCATATCCTAAACCTGTTTGCTCTGCTTCATCCTTTGCTTCCTGTGGAAACCACAATAAGCAAGCTTGCCCACTCTCCCCACCCCCTCTGCTTGGCGATGGACCCTGGAACGTTCCCTGAGTGGCCCTGTGTGGCATGCTGTGTTCTCCCCAGGGAGCTGTAACAAAACTGTAAATCTCCAGTTTCTCTCTTGATCTACATCTGGCCTCATCATACGTCACCCAAGGTCATAGGATTAAAACACTATTACCTTTCACTAAAAACAAAAACTCTAAGATTAATTGTAGGTGACGCTATAGGGAATGTCTGAAAAGCATGAGCCACTGTCATGGTGCCCACAAGCCCACACCCACTGTGAGTGACTGCTGCACAGGGACTGAGTGTTCTCTGGGCAACAAAGGGATTCGACCTTTCATTCTGTTCCTCCATCCAGGGCTTGTAGTTTGAGACACAGAGAGATTGGCTGCTTCTCTCTGATTTGTTCTCCCTGGGGCATAACGAAGGGAAGCAAAGAGCCCCTTGTGAATCGGGAGTTTTCCAGAAATAACAGTGGAGATCACAGAGTAGGTGCAAAGGGGTTTCTGGCAAGCTCAAATTGGATAACAATTTAAGGCTGCTGGTTGACATGTTGCGCAGAGAAGCAATGAACCAGACCTGGGAGAGGGACAGGGACTGTGGAAAGGACAGCTCTCCTCTATTCACTGCCAAGAAGCAGACACAGCTCTACACGGGAAGGCATAGCACAAAGGAAGCCACAGGTCCGAGCAGACCATCACACAACTGGCCTAGACTTGACAGTGGGTTGAAGGAAGATGCTTCTGGTTATATAATGCGATGACTTCTGTGAACTCATGTTTTTGTCACCAAGCACCAAGTTTGATAATTAGCCTTTACACACCAGAGAAAATATGGCTAATATGATAGTCTCTGATGTGTGCTTTTCCAAAGACCAGCCTTGTGAATCAAACTGCTAGCAGATTTTATCTACCACAAATTTGACTTAAAAATTATTTCAGGTGAATTCATACTTTAAAAAAATTCAAGAGCTCATTAAGACCAATACAAATATTTACCAAATACTTGTGGTTATATTGGCTCAATAGAACAATCCTCCCCACACAGTGCTACCACAATCAAAATATCATCTAAGTAAATTCTGTCATTATGATCAACAAACCAAATACTATAAATGTCAGTAATGTAGAATGCCACATAGGATCCACTGGGATGGTAGTGAGCAGAGGTTCTCTAAAACATAATGTCAGATAGACCTCTATCTGTAAATATAGGCTAACAAGCAGCCCACAAATCTTAGTGGTTTAAAACAATGAGGTTGGTTTCTTAGTCATGCTACATACCTATCATGGGTTGGCTGGCACTCGGCTTTCCAATATTCTATCTCAAGATTCAGGCTGACAGAGAAGCTACCACTTGCACTAGTTCGTAAAATGGCTTACATTCTACTAGCCAGAGCACGTGTCACATCCAACTTCACTGGCCATATCCAACTTCAAGGAGGTAGGGAAGCTATAGCCACCCATGTTTGTGAATAAAGTTTTATTAGAACACAGCCACACCCATTTGTTTACATATGTCTATGGCTACTTTTGCCACAGTTAAGTAGCTATGACAGAAACTGTATGTGGTCCATAGCCTAAAATAGTTACTATCTGGTCCTTTAAGAACAAAGTTGTGGATCTTTGGCCTACTGTAGTAGTTAGCTTTCGCTAGGTTATGTTATAGTAACAAACAACCTCCCAGTCACAGGGGTTTACCAAAACAAAGATTTATCTGTTATTCACATTACATGTCAGTTATGGGCAGGCTGTGGCTCTGATTTGGGTCTTCCTCACAGGCTGGTAGAGTACCCCCTATTACAATATGCCATTTTCATGACAGAGATAAAACAGCATGGCTTAATGCCAAGATGGCTCTTAAAGCTTCGGCACGGATGTGCATAGTTTTATCAGTTTGGCGCACATTTTATTGGCCAAAGAAAGTCACATGGCACAGCCTGATATCACTGGATGGAGAAGTGTACTCCTCACCACAAGGAGGCACTGTCAGTTACCTGACTACTTACAGGGGTATGTGATACTCCTACAAAGAAGGAACAATAATTAGGAGTAATAACACAATTGACCATCCCTACATGTGGGAGTCTGGGGAGAAAGCAGCAATGGCTGCCACAAGACAGTAAGAAGTCACCCCGGTGCTCTGTAGTCAGCTCAGTACTGTGAAAAAAACCCAGGACCAAGAGTTAATGAGCTGTTCATCTAGAACTAGTCATTGTCTTTCTCTGAACCTGAGAGTTCTCCTCTGTAAAAGGAGGTGATCAGAGGACATCGGTGTTTTTAAACCTTTCTGTGTCAATGCATTTTGAGGATCAACCCCACATGTGCCCCCTCCCCCCACCCCGCATGACTATTGCTCTACTTTATAGACTGAGAAATGATTTTAGCTAAAACCATCATAGTCATCAATCGCAAACCATTGCTTACTATACCTAAAGGTAACATTGAGACAACTGTGAATGACAGTACTTCTCCCCTGGGATGGCCAATTACCACTTGAGCAGATATGTACAGGCTAACAGGGAGATGAGAGCAAACATGCTGGCTTTAAAGGCAATTATTCTAGAATTACAGACACCTAAATTTATACCACAGATAGATACAATGGGATAGGTACTCAATTCACTAGATGACCATCTGTGGGTCTCTGTGGCTTGGGGCTATCTTATTCAATTCCCAGGATTTAGTACATAGTTGTACTCATTAAATAATTTTGAACTAATTGATGAAGAGAATCATGTGTTCCATATGCTTTTCTAATAATTTTTATCCTTTCTGTCACTCAAGCCCATGCATACATTTGAAAAAGAATGTCTGACATATGTGTGAGTGAATCATATTACATGTTTATTTTACAGATAATGCTTGATGTTTATACAGATTTGCATTTCTTGCAACACTTCCTTAGCCCTCCAAGGATCTCTGTCCCATGAGTTGGCATCACTGGAAGAAGCACAGGTAATTCATCCTGTAGTGTAAAAACTAGCCTAACACATTCCTTCTAGTTTTTTTGTTTGTTTGTTTTTTTAAAAGATTTTATTTATTTATTTATTAGAGAGTGAGCAAGAGAGAAACAGTGTGAAAGGGGAGAGGGTCAGAGGGAGAAGCAGGCTCCCCGCTGAGCCGGGAGCCCGATGTGGGGCTTGATCCCAGGACTCCAGGATCATGATCTGAGCCAAATGCAGTCGCTTAACCAACTGAGCAACCCAGGCGCCCCGCCTTCTAGTTTAATTCAGAGTCTTCATCCCAATGACATTGCTTATCCAGGGAATAAACTACAATTGAGTAACTGAGCAAGAAGTTGCAAGGATGATGAAACAGAAGGAAACACAGGTATTTTTTGGCAGTTGCTTACCCCCTGCCCTTGACCTAACATGTTAACCCCACCCTTCTGTGCTCCATAAATCCAAAAGGCCATCAAAAACACAAACTCCAAAGGATCCTTCATTCCATTCATGTTGCAGCGTGAATATAAATGTGACAGGTCAGCCCCTCAGCAGGTTTCATTAGGAGCTAAGTTTTATCAGGATAAAATTTCCAAGTTAGAGCTGAAAACCTGGCTTAGGAGGGAAAGAAAGAGAGTTGATCAGCATGATGGGTAGAAGGTGAAAGAAGGGCCTCGAAAGTTCAGGAAGACACAGTTGAGCACAGCTGGCCTAAGACAGCAATTCTCAAAAGTTCTGGTCTTCATATTCTTACTGAGGACCCCAAAGAGCTTTTGTTTATGTGGGTTACATTTAGTCCTACTTGCTAGATTTAATTCAAAGAATTAAAAGAATACACTTAAAAGTATACTAAAAAGTTAACAACAAACCATTATATGTTAACAAACAGAATATCTTCATGAATAATATTTCCCCAAAAAATTTAGTGAGAAGACTGGCACTCTTTTATATTCTTTGCAAATCTCTTTACTATCTGCCTAATGGACCACACTAGATTTTCATATCTGCTTCCATGCTGAATCTATTAAGCTATTGCATGTCATGTAGCATCTGGAAAACTCCAGCATGTACTTATGAGCAGGGAATGAAAGAGGCAAATGATGTCCAGGTGATGTTCTGAAAAGCATTTGACCTCATGGATCCTCTGAAAAGGTCACTGGGACTCCTGGGGATCCCTGGATCATACTTTGAGAACTGCTGGCCCAAGACAGGGGATGCAAATAAGATGGTTTTCATTGACCTCGCTGAGAGTCTGCTAGCATCTCTTCAATCAGTTCCTCTTCAGTGCTGTAAAAGTATCTACTTGGGGGGTAGAGCCCAAAATTAACTCCTGCTATTGATTCCCCTTTCTCGCTGCATGTGCCTTTAGAATGAATGTCTGAAGCAAGCTCTGTTTCTTTGAAGATAAGCAGTTGCATTTGGTCACCCGGATCAAAGTTTCAGAAAAAGATGACAGACAATGATCATATAAAGTTGTAAGAGCTCTTACAATGACATTCTCAAGGGTGGAAAAGTTATTCTGGAAGGATCTATTGGGGCGATAGAGCACATATCTCCATCAATCAGATACTTGTGGTAAGTGTGCTTGGGGGACGCAAAAGAGTAGACCTGAGGCATAACCCAGACTGTCAGGCAGCTCACATTCTATTTCCGAAAAGAATATATTAGAAAGAAATCTAAGCTAGCCTACAGCTACATGCAACATCTTGTGGGATACTATAACATGTTAAAGGAATTCAGAGAAGAAAGAAAGGAGGTGGACTAATCAGGACAAGTCTATACATTAGTAAAGTACTTCTAGGTGTTTACAGAGCACGGGAATGGGGAAGCAAAGAGTGGGGAGAGCATGGGGTAGGGCTGTACCTAGAGCTGGTCATTAAAGACCTCCCTCATCTGTACAACAAAATTGTCTTCAGAAATGATCTTAAAGTTAAACAAATAATAATAAAGGTCAGAAAAGAAAATATAAAAAATTGTCTTCTGTTAAATTTTGTGTATATGTAATTAGGCCAGTAATTAATGACTGTTAATACAAAAAAGAGGGGGAAAGTAATGGATTAATAATTTTTAATTACAATAAAGTATTTTTAAAAGTCACATAAAAGAAGCACTTCTAAAGAGTCAACTCCATAAGGTTCAGAGAAAGGTTTATATATAACATTGAAGTCAGGCAAGCCTTGCTTTTTTATCCTTAGAATTCTTGTGCTGTCATTGGTTATTTTGAGTCTACTTTTAAATTCAGGAATATGTAGTATCCCAGGGCTTAGAGACACAAACTGTGCTGGAAGCAACCTCAAATAATTCCAGTCCTTATGAATTTATACTTTGTATTAGGGTTCTCCAGAGAAATTGGAGATATGATAGATGGATGGATGGATGGATGATAGATAGATAGATAGATAGATAGATAGATAGATAGATAGATAGATAGATAATGAGGAATTACAAAGGCTAAGAATCCCATGATCTGCCATCTATAAGCTGGAGACCCAGAAAAACAAGAGGTGTAATTCAGTCCAAGTCTGAAGGCCTGAGAAATAGGAGAGCCAGTGATGTTAAATGCCAGTTTGAGGGCAGGGGATGAGATGAGATGTCCCAGCTAGGACATCAAGGCAGGAAAAAAGAGTGAATTCCTTCTTCTTCTGCCTCTTTTTCTATTCAGGCCCTGAAAGGATTGGATGATGCCTACCCACATTTTTGGAAGGGCAAACTCCTTTACTGAGTCTACTGATTCAAATGCTGATCTCATCTGGAAACACACACAGGCATACCCAGAAATAATATTTATTTTATTTTTTTCAGAAATAATGTTTAAACTGGGCACCCCATGGCCAGTCAAGGTGATAATAAAATTAACCATCATACATTTGATTGTGTGTAACTGAGTCCATGTGTGTAGGAAGTCAAAATGTGTATCTGAGAGTTCTCCAAATTAACTTCCAAGTAGAATACAATATTTCTTAAAGAATAAGTCATAAAGATGCTACTTGATTATTTTTTTTTCTTTTAACTTTTTATTTAAATTCCAGTTAGTTAGCATACAGTGATACATTACTATTATTAAGACCAAAAAATCATTGTACCAATTGTTTAGAGCTTAGACCAACAAAAGAATTTTCTGGGGAGGACTACTCTATCACTGATAATTTAGAATTGCTAGAACCTAGTAATAATAAAAAGCAGATCTACTTTTAGTCCACTTTATTATTGTTTTAGCATTTTCCACAGACAACGCATCCCTTATTGCCTGCACCTGGGGCTGATGGCACTCACGGCCTCACCTTGGTTCACCTTGGACACAGGAGGGCAGTGTATCAGTGTGGGATGCAGGGATGAGGGGAGCTTGCTTCAGGCCCCACACTAACTCTCTCTCCATCTGAAAGAGGACCTCATCTACCTCCATTTTGACCTCAGTCTGTACTTTCATACTGATTAAGTTCTTCCCAGCTTACGTTTTTAACTCAGGCAAAAGATCTGGTGGGCAAAGCATCCTATGATGGGAATCAAAACCACTCCCTCAAGCAATAAGGACTGTCCTGATACCAGCAGGATCCTGTATAACTGACCCCAAGACAATGACCGACCTGACCTTTCCTGCCCATCTGCATGTACCCATCACCCTTTGTCCCATTTTCCTTATATAAATCCAGAAGTATTTTCAGCACTTTAGGGACGTTAGTCCACTGTCTTCCCGGTGTTGACCTCACTGAAAAAAATCCCTGTCTTATTTCACCACCACTCATCTCTCTGCCTTTGGATTTTGTCAAGGGTGAGTGGCCAAGCCTGGTGTATTTGGGACCTCAGAGCCAGGTGCTCATTTTTTTTCCCTTCAGAAGGAGCCAGTGGCTGATGGAAGGAGTTTGACTGTTCTTGGAGCAAGTGGAGGTCCAAGGGATAACACTATGAGATCATGTAGAGCCAGTCCGCTTCTCCTTGAGAGAAAGGGAAAAGTATAAGCACAAGCTAAGGAATAGATAGGATCACAAAGCGGTGGGAGCTATTATCCCCCTGGTAGCAGTTTTCTCAGTGAAGTAGTAAGTGTGGGTTGTTTGCTTAGAGAGAAGGAGGTAGGATTGACACTTGAGGAAAGTAATGAAAGTCTGAAAAAGAAAATCTCCAAAATTAAAAAAAAAAAAAGACAAATAGTAAACAAAAGCATGGAGTGGGGACTGAGAATTCTCCTGGAGGTCTTACTGATAACCTTCCCTGCCCCATGTTCTAGCTCTGCTATGCTCCCTGGGCTGTGGCTCTTAAGTCATCAATATCTCTTAGGGAATACACAGGGTCTTCAGAGTCTCAGGTTGGCTCCGTATGTTTAGCTGCTCCTAGGGTATACTGCAGGGATTTTTCCAACTTGCTAAATATATCTGCTATTTCTATCTTCTATATATAATTAGAGTCACGGATTCAGGCCAACAGAAATATTGAGGAATAAAATTCAAAGTAAAGCTCTAACAAACCTTTGGAGAGCAACATTTCTAGTCCCTGAGCTCCCAGGCTGTTACTTCTCTAACAGAGTGAATTGCATTCCCTTTATAGCTTCCTCATAGCTCTAGAAACTTAAAAGTCTCTTTGTCCCAGACTGAAGAGCTGAATCAGTCACACCAGATGCCAGGGTTATGAAGGTAGAGGAAAAATCGTACATTTCCTAGAGGAAATGTTTAAATGCCCCCTTCCCAGATAAAATCAAAGGAAGCAAGGTGGTTCATTGCAAACAACCCATCTAACTTTCACATTAAATCTAAAAGAAGGGGAAGGGGCCTATCTGGTTGGAATGGAAACATTCTCTTACTCATGTGATTTATGCCTTGTAGGATGTGCCAAAGGATCTGGGAAGAATTGGAAGGCAATGAACATACATGACAAGTATGCAATGGAGAGCCCAAAATGAATCGCATCGTCGTGTATAATGAGCCTTTGTTTTGAGGTATATAACCTATTTTGTTACTTGTCATGCCTTTCAGTTGTGTCTCTCACACTGCATTATCCACAAAGCTGCTCGGGGAAATTCAAATCAAGGGTGGCAGCAAAAGTCAAGATTCAAGGAACTGAGATTTGCTTGAATAATATCTGTAGAACAAACTATTTCCTAGGGGAGCAGCAACACAAGGAGAAATTAATCTAATTTTCCAACTCTGATATTTGTGACTATCCCAAGAGTATAGCTCAGAAGTTTTAAACATATCTGTATGACATGACTATAACCTAAAATAATGAATTCCAGGTAATACTATATCAAAGGGTATGTTAAAAATTCTTTGAAAGCCACGACTACTATCTCTTCCCCTCCCCCAACACACTAGAGTCAATTCCTGCCAATTTTCTTCTAAAAGAAATTGTCAGTTCCAAGCAAATATCTTCATATCTGTGATAAAAATTATCCTTGGAACTTCTTTCTTTTCTTCTTTTAGTCTCCTGTATCATCCCTCACTGGCAATTTTTACCAGTTAAAAATGGCGGAAAACACCATTACTACTAATCCTCAGCATAATTCACGATGGAAAATATATTTATCATGCAGCACATTTATTTATGATATTAAAAAAAATGGAATGTAAGGATTCACTCAGACCCCCAGTGTTGGTATAAAGATTATTTTGAAGTGAAAACTTTTGAGCTACAGAAGATACAGAAAGAAATCTTATCTGAATTTACCTTTATCGGACTAAAGCAGAGCCTCCCAAACATATAACTGCCATTGACCGCCCTCCAAGGTTTGCTGCAAATTCAACTCTCATGGAAACTGACTACCCACCACCATTAGCATCAAAACACCAATAGAATTTTCCATATTTTCTCACTGAAGCCCTATACCCGCCACCCCCACTCCCCTGCGCTTTGTTAAATTGATATATACAACTTTACCTCTGACTATAATAACTAATTACTGAGCAGTTCTCACAGGCTTGTGGAAATAACCTTTGTATTTTCTCGTCAATCTATGTGTTGCTAATTTGCAGGATGCCAACCATTGGCTCCAGTTTGAAAAAGAAAAGATTTTCTTTTTTCCCAATAAAAACAACATGAGCCTTTGAAAAGAAATAGGTCATTATTTGATATTCCAGCATTATTTCCTTCATCAAGTTTCTACAATCAAAAATTATTAAATGAGCAAGTGAATATTATTATTAGCTTTTTAGATACAGTAAGTGGTACGGCCACAGTGGGCCAGGCACTCTGAGATGCTTCTAGTGGACTTGAAATTGGTGTAGTTCCTTGGAAAGCAATTTTTAAATATGTATCATTAGGGGCACCTGGGTGGCTCAGCTGGTTAGGCATCTACCTTTTGCTCAGGTCATGATGGTGGAGTCGCTGGACTGAGCCCTGCATCGGGCTCCCTGCTCAGTGGGGAGTCTGCTTCCTCATGCTCTCTCTCTCACTCACTCACTCACTCACTCACTCTCTGTCTCTCAAATAAATAAATAAAAGCTTTAAAATAAATAAATAAATACGTATCATTAATTCTCATACCTTTAGGAAAAAATTTCATTTCTAGGCATCTAAGGAGATAATTGGAGATGCTCTCAAATATCTATTTAAAGGGCTGCTCAATATAATATATATTTATTGTCATAAGAACAAAAATTACAAACAACTTAAATGCCTATTAACAAAGAACAGTTAAATAAAAGGGGGGTAAGATAAAGTCATAAAGCTGTGTGATCTAAATTATGCTTTATGTATATGCTTAGAGAGGTATCTTAGAAGGAAATACATCAAAATGCCGATAGTTATTTTCTAAAATCTGGAGAACTATGGGTGATTTTTTTCTTGATATAAGAGCAAAAAAACAAAAACCCAAACCAAGCTGTAGGTAAAAGAACCAATGTGTACCATGATTACCTAGGAGCCTGGTTAACAAACATCATCTGGAGAGCTGGGTCAAGGGATAGGGAAGGATTTAAAACTTTCAAAAATAAAAACAAGAAAGCACACAGTACTGTTAACTAAAGTTAACTAAAGATGTTTCCATCTGCATTTGTCCAACCTGATTTGAGTTCCTACAGTACACAAAATCCCATGCCAGACCTTTTCTTTTCCTTCCCTTATAAAAGCATGATTTTAATTGTTGGAATTAGCTATGAGTTCTCATCGAATGGGTGAACACTGAAATACTAAACCACACGGTTAAGTGTTGTAAAATTTCTGTTACAAACCACAAAGATAACATTCACAACACAACTCTCAAGCCATCCCACAATCTCTCAAATGTAGAAAGTTCTGGAAATAAAATCCCCAAACTCTTAGTATCTTGATAAGGAAACTGTCATATTTATTTTTAATTTTAACATACACCTTAAAAAATATCCCCTGAGGAGACACCTTCCACTATAAATTGATAGTGACATAAATAATAGCAATAGCAGAGCCAGGAACCTAATAATGAGGCTGTAAACTTAATTAACAGCAATAATTACCAAACATGGGTACTGTAACAGCCTGAAGAGTGACTTGAAAGCATTACATTGTTGCTTGGTTTCTGTGCCATTTGCCTTGAGGGAAACAGTAAATCTAATTTCAGTAAATCCTTAACTCACACGGGTTTGCCATCAATGAGGGTAGGAGGGGATGAGTGAGAGAGCATGGGGGCTGGAGCTCTAAAATCACAATAAGTCTAGAGGCAGAAACTCATGCTAATATAAAGGATTCCCTCTGTTTAAAAAGAGACAACAGGCCCCAAATGGAGTCGCCTGTGCTAAGCCATGTCACCAAACCTGAGACTTAATACCTAACCTAATGGCAGTTTCAGCCTCTTCCAGGGATGTAATCAGCTAGTCTGAAATTACCTGGTCAGCACTAGTGAGCTTATTTGCCTGGTAGACCCCTGCCTTCCCCTTGCCTGAGCAACCCACTTTTTGCTAATAACTTCCTTGTCCTGCTGCCTTCTGTCTACAAAAGTCTTCCATTTTGTACAGCTCCTTTCTAACTGCTAGACAGGATGCTGCCCAATTCATGTATCATTGAAAAAAGCCAAGAAGATTTTTTTAAATTTACACAACTGAATATTATTTTTCAACACCTCAAATGGAAAAAAATCAAGATCCTATAGAAATGCCAGTATTAGAGGGACACTCCAGTGGGGTTGGAGGAGAGGGAGGTTGAGGGCTGGGGGGTATGCATGGACTCTCGTTTCTCCCAGCATGATCTGTATTTTGCATAGAAATGCATTAACATCAGTGTTGAGCTTTGTGTATGTGGATTCATGTTTAAGCCACCCCTGAGAGTTATTAGTTAACATGTGAAGCATCCTAAGTAGAAATATAGAGACAGTGGTGTTAGCAAGGGTTGGAAAGATCCCAGCTGGAGTTCATGCTCCTTGAGGTAGCTTTCACAAAAGCTTCAAACACCCCTCTGAATCTGCACCAGAAAGCTCATTGATTGGCATAAAGGGATATTAGAAATCATTTTCCAGTGATGAAAGGAGGGATGTGAGTGATGTGTAAAGGGGCTAGAAACTTCAAGTTTACATGAAGGGGGTGTCAAGCTTGGCTACCCTCACAACCTCCCACTTTCAGAGGAGGGCAGACTAGAACTACATCTGGTCCTCTGTCCTGAATAGGGAGCCACCTGACCCTGTAGTCAGATCACTGCCGGATGAGAGAGGTGCTCACAGGGGTGCCTAAAAGGACCGATGGAAGAATCCTTGAGGTTACAGAACAGGTTGTATGAGTGCTTTTGAATCTGCTTGCTAATAAATATTTGTGTGTTTTGTCGAATCAGGTCTGAGGCTGGTTTTCATTGTCACAGACCGGCCGGTAGAGAGATGGTAGAGAATTTGTGGCTGAATTCTCTCATTGGAGGTAACTGACAGCCCCTGACATGAGCTATCAGATTGGCTTAGGCCACTTCTCCACACACCCCCTCCATAGCATTCCCCCCTGCCCCCCTACACAGTGAAGGCCTAGCAGTGGGTAAACAAGATGATGGAGAAGAGAAGAAAAGTCCATAAATTCTGGTGAGCTGGAGCATAAGTGACAATAGCCATTAGTTTTCTGTTTTGCCAAAGTATAAGCCAGAAACTATTAAAGGCCACAACCATGGTGCAGCAAATACTTTGGAAAAGGAAGGGTAGGATGTGAGGCGGGACACCTCCAGCTTGGTACCATGATAGTCGTCAAAAGGGCACTGGATTAGGAGTCAGGAAATCTTGGTTCTAGGTTTCTATGACAGTTAGCAAGTATCTTAACTTCTCAGCTGCCTCTTTGTGGACCTCCTTTGCCTCTTTACCAGGTAGTTATGAAGCTTATACGAGAACAGATGAGGAAGAAAGTTTCGGCTACACTGTAAAACCCAATACGTCACGTAAGTTTTGTGCCAGGTCAATAGTGTTCATTAACTATCAACTGTGCATAGACCCTGTGTCAGGTTAACATAGTCCAGGGTTTCAAAAGTAAACAAAAAGCCTATACCTACAAAAACACTTGGATAAGAATGTTCATAGCAACCTTATTCATAATAGCCCCCCAACTAGAAACAGCCTAGGGGAACTTCAACCGGGAAATGGATAAACCAATTGTGGCATATCCATGCAAAGGAATACCAGTCAGTACTCAAAAAGGCACTGATGACTGACACATTGAAAAAAAAAAAGATGAATCTCAAACATACACTGAATGAAAAGCTCATGCAAAAGAGTATATATTGTATCTATTTACTGCAAACAGTATATATACCATAGGATTCTAGAACTGTATGAACTGCTAGAAGAAGCTAACCTAATCTAGACGAGAAAAATCAAAACAGTGGTTACCTCTGTGCAATTGGCATTACATAGGTATATGCACTTGTCCAAACTCATTGAATAGAAAATTTAAACTTTGTGTATGTCGCCAAATGAGTTTTATAAATTTGTGAAATAAAATTAAAAAAAAATTTATCTTGAAAAACCCAAATGCAGTATTGTATTTAGTATTTAGTGGTATTTATTATTTAGTGGTAAAGTGTACTGATTTCGGCAACTTACTTTTAAAAGCATCAAAAATGGGGGCACCTGGGTGGCTTAGTTGGTGAAGCATCCAACTCTTGGCTTCAGCTCAGGTCATGATCTCAGGGTCGTGAGATTGAGCCCCGGGTTGGGCTCTGTGCTCAGTGCGGAGTCTGCTTGAGAGTCTTTCCCCCTCCCTCACCTACTCCCTCTGCTCTTCCCCCTGCTTGCACTCTCTCTCTAAAAATAAATAAATAACTTCTTTTTTTAAAAAAGCATAAAAAATAAGATGGAGAGAGGGATAGATATATAGAGAGTCATAAAGTAAATATAGAAAAATGTTAATTGTAAGATATAGGTGGCAGGTACGTGGGTACTCCCTGTATAATTCCTTCAGATTTTCTATTTGTTTGAAAATTATACTAATAAAATGTTGGAAAGACCCCTGACCACTCCCCCCTCCCTTTCATTTTGCCATGTAATTTTAAGATATTAAGAAAATGAAAGTGTGGGATAAACACAGTTGCTGTGAGAACATTTTTCAATGCATCATGTAAATTGCATTGTCTATAAATCTTGCTTGCTTTCTTTAATTATTGAAGAAGGTACAGAACTCTCTCGCAGTAAGTAGCTCCATTTGATTTGGAACAAGATATTTTTTTTTAATGGCCTTTCAGAAGACTCAGAGAAAATAACTCCACTTTCTAATATAATAAATATAGGACAATTTCTAGAATTTATGTATCTCCGTACCAAAGGTGCATCTGATATGCAATATTGGACACATAAATTAAAATTTGTTGGTTATTCACAGATTAAAATATGCAGAATAATATGTATGTCAATCAACCATCTATTAACAACGAGCAAATAAGCAGACTATAATGGGGCCATATAATCGTATTTGGGGTTTGGGGTTGCAAAAAGGCAACTCTGAGCCAATTCATTTTGTCTTAGATATTAATGTCTGACATGCAGGGGGCTGCTACCAGGTAAATGGTGTCTCCTTTGGATTTGAAACTATAGATAAAAATATGTGAAATAAAATTGATAAAGGAAAAATTATAAATGATTCATCTGGATCCAGATACCATTTATAAAAATATTAAAAGCACGACAAATGGCTTCCTTCTTTTTTTAAATTATTATTATGTTCAGTTTGCCTACATACATCATTAGTTTTTGATGTAGTGTTCAATGATTCATTAGTTGCATATGTAGTGCTCATCAAAACACATGCCCTCCTTAATACCCATCAAGGTTATTTCAATTATGCGGAGAAAGGCCTTCAACATTCTTATGTCACTATGTCACCAGCTCTGGTTCCCACTAGGCCAGGCTGGTTCTTTAAGAAGAGGGAGGGACACAAGTCCCCCCAGAACATGCCCTGAATCTTCACTGATTTTCATTTGGGCTCAGATACTGTCAGATTTCTCTTCCTTCATTTGCCTCACCAAACTGAGTCTGGGGTGTGGTACAGCGTCTTTTAGAGCCAGACAGACCTAGTGTCTGATCATTCATCCATCCGACGTGTATATATTCTGCCTGCCTGCACCCGCAATATGCCACGTACTGAGTCAGGGACTGCGGATATGGTAGTGAATAAAATAAAGACCCTGCTCTCCCAACACTGACACCCTAATGAGAGAAGTCAACAATAAACAAACACCTAAGTGAATACTATGTTGGATGGCAATGAGAGCTAGGAAAAAAAACAAAACAAAAAACAGCAGTGTAACCTTATCTACTTAACTGTAAAGGGGGGACAGTAATATCCTCTCTCCGTGGGAGATGGGGTTGACAATACAGTGCCTCCCCACTTTTCCCACCTCTTCTTACCCGTCTCCCCAAATTTGGAAATGAAATGATAAGATTTCCCTGAAGAACTTACAGCCATAAGACAGCAATAATGGATTGAAACAGTGATATGCAAAAACACTAGAAAGAGGAAACTTATCTCAAAGGAAGACTACAACTTCACTGAAGGCCTAGCATTAAAATGTTTAAAGAAAGAACATATCAGCCCAATCAGGTGACAGTCACTGCAAGCAGAGACTGAGAGAGGCTGGGACTGATGATGTTTCCCTCTCTGTGGCATCCAGCCTCACAGAAGGCAGGGTGATTGGAGCCTAGACTCTCACAAACCTGAGACCCAGCCAGTAAGATCCGCTACAGCATCCAGCCTGCTCTGCTTCAATGCATAAGTAACCTGATGATCCTAAATTATGAACATGCCCTCAAGAGAGTGCCCTGATCAAACACACATATCTGGTTCACAGGATAATAACTGCAAAATAACTGGCTGGCATTCCTGTTTTTATACATCAGTCCCTTATGAGTCAGGATAGTGTATGTCTCCTAAGCACCCATTCATCCTGGTTATACAAATCAGAATTTGAACCTACACAGCTGAGCTCCAGACCTTGGAAAATGGTTACCCCTCTGAGATCCAATCATTGTATGGGGTCTTGTCAGGGGCCAGCCTGTCTTAACTGCTTGCCTTCCTTAAAGTGGAAGGACTGGAAAAATTAAAGGCAATGTGTGCTAGGTGCTTATCAGAATATGGAGCATCGCAGGTACTCATATTAAGACATAAGCCATATAGTGGTATAAGGATTCAGCCCCACCCCTTGGATATATATGCTTTTAGCTTCTGGTCTGTCTCATGCAAGCCTTCTACCCTGTCCCTTTAGCTAACTGTGAAACCACAGAGGTAAGTATCATGCTGGTCCTCCACTCCCGCTGAAGGTTCGCATATAACTAGCTCTGCCAAACACGCACTGGAAAAAAGACAACTTACTGAAAATGGTATTATAAGCATTGTGCTAATTGCAAGTGCACAAGAATCAACCTGGATCCTTTAATATGGATTTAGATTTAAGTGATGTGTCACACGCAGAAGTTGTGAAAGTTGCTGATCTCAATTCAGTTTTAATAGTTTCCACATTTACAAACAGGTTTTAAAGGCCTACAAGCCCTGCACTCCATAAACAATGTACCCACCTGTGGAATGACTGTACTCTATCCCACTGGAAGAAAATAGCAAGGTGGCATTTGAGAGCCAGAGAATCTCATATGCTCAAGGTCAAATGGAAAATACAAGTTATCCAGTTAAGCCCCCAAGAAATGCTGGAGTCCCCATTCCCTACATTTCTTCCAAGTAGCTGTCCGTGGGATTGCTTAGACATTGTCAATGAGGGAACCTCACCCCTCTACAAAACCAGGGCAAAGACGCCCACATTGAAAATGGGGAGGTCTGGCCCCTGAAGTGTGACAGTCTGAAGAATTTGACTTCTGTGGATGGAGATCTCTTCAAGACGATCTCTCTCTGCCAGTTCTACCTGGTTTGGAGTCAAACCTTCACAGCCTTCCAGGCTACAGCCCATTCGAGAGTTAAGCATCCTGGAGCTTCCCAGTTCTTCCTCACACCAGCCACTCGCACCTCGTGGACATCCTATGCTCTGTTCAGTGCCCCAGGAAGTGTTTGGTTTTGGGCTTGCCAGGACCTCTAAGTTCACTTACCACTGTCTGGTCTCCTCAGCTCGAGTTCCAGCACTTGTGCCCTCCAGGCCTCTCAGTACTTCCTCCCCATTTGGTTCTTTCCTCCTCTTCTGACCTCCCTTGGACACGATTAATTCCACTGTGCCTGCTCAGACTCTTGGTTCATGGTCAGTCAAGTCCCTGGCATTCTTGCCCCTTTCACAGGATAGTCCCTCCACCTTTGGGCCTCAGCCCAGACTTGCCTCTTCCCTGTGGACGCGACTTCTATGTCAGACCTGCCAGGTGGAAGCTGCCCATTTTCTCGCATTCCAGGTGATGTAGGGGCAGAGGCAAGAGAGTTATCTTAGTTCTTACTCTACTACTTCCTGACCAACAGTCTTCTAGTCTATTTAGATAGAAACCTGAATGGAGAAAGGAAGAGAATGTTCCTTTCCCAGGAAAAGATAGCAGTGAGTGCAAAGGACCTGAGGCAGGAGACTGACATCAATCTAAAACCTTTTTATGCCCCTTTACAGCTGTCCCCTACCACCTTCTTTGTCATATCCCCTCACTCACGAAGGACTTCAAAGCCTAGATCACTGTCCATCTTTCTATCCCCAGCCCTACCTATCCTGCCCCATCTTGAACAAGTTCTATGTCAATGTAGAAGATGCCTTCAGAAATGCTGCTCTAAGGTCCTGGAACACCTTGATTTTTGCCAACAGGCCACTCTGGTAATGCATTCCTATGGACATATCCTGGCCTTGTTAATGCCTAGTGAAGCTTTAAAATCACAAATTCTTGCCTAGATTATGGGAAAATCTTCCTAACTGATCTTCTTTTTCTACACTTGTCTTCCTTTGTGCATTCCTCACACAGCCTCCAAAATGACCCTTATGAGAGGTAACTCAGATCCTGTCACTACTCTGCTCAAAACTCTCCATTGGATTGCTGAGAATAAACTCCAGAGAATTTACTATGACTGACCAGACCCAACCTCATCTGGCCTCTTGCCACCAACCTGAGTTCACCTCCCACCTCTCTCCTCCTCACAGGGAGGAACAGGCTCCTGCCTCAGGTCCTTTGCACATACCATTTTCTTTCCCTGGAACACTCTCTCCTTTCATTCTTTCAGGTTCCTATGTAAATGTCACTTTATCAGGAAGGTTTTTCTTGTGACTCTATCATCTTGCCCCAGCCCACCTGGCCCCATCATCTCTATTGCTTAACTCAACTTTACTTTTCTTCCCAGCACTTTTACCATGGGATCAATTGCTTCTTGGTTTGTTGAAGTTATTTGTTTGTTAGCTGATGCCTCCTGCCACCAATAGACCATAAGCCGCATGAGGGCAGAGACTTCTGTTCTGTCCACTGCTCTATCAACAGCACCTCAAACAGTGCTTGGCTCCTAAGTGGTACTCATTCAATAATTGTTGGTGGAGTAAATAAACTCCAATATACCACACCTACCTCATACTCTTACTTCCACTAAACCTACTCTTTGACTTCATGGGTAGTGTCCATTCCTTGGCAGTTAAATGAAACCACAATGATAACAAGTGAAAATCAGCGTGGTGCTTAGTTCAGTGCCCAACACAAGTCTTCTTCATGCATTATTTATTTTAACCTATGTGGTTGATATTCTCATTACTTCCACTGTACAGTTTGGGAACTAGCTTCTCAGTCCAGCCTCCACATGAGGGACAACACTTACCCATTCTTTTTTTTTTTTTTAAAGATTTATTTATTTATTTGAGAGAGGGTGTACGTGCAAGAGAGTGAGGGGGGCGGAGGGAGAGGAAGAGAGAGTCTTTAAGCAGATTCCGCTCTGAGCACAGAGCCTGATGTGGGGCTCGATCCCACTACCCTGAGATCAGGATCTGAACCACAACCAAGAGTCCAATACTCAACCACTACACCACCCAGGTGCCCTTACATTTACCCATTCTTTAGCAACAACTTCCTACCGTCTCCCCTCAGCCTCCAGTGTCCCCACCCTGAAAATCACCTCAATCTTTTACCAGTTTAACAGCTCATTTCTCTACTCCTACCTGCTCCATACTTAGCTCTGATGAACTGAAGAGGGGAGAAAAATGCAGATTGGTCCCTAGAATTTATGGTTTCTGTGTGACACATAATTTTACATGTCAGCTTGGTTAGGCCACAGGTACCTAGGTATGTAATTGAATACTAACCTAGCTGTGGCTGTAAAGGTATTGGGCAGATGTGATTAACATCTGTAGTCAGTTGACTTTAAGTAAAGGAGGTTTTTATCAGTAATATTCGTGAGCCTCATCGAATCAGGGGGAAGGCTTTAAAAGCAAAACTGAGGTTTCCCTGAGGAAGAAGAAATTCTGCCTCAAGATAGCATCTACTCCTGCCTGAGAGTTTTTCTTCTACAGGCCTGCCCTACAGATTTCAGAAGTGCCAATTTCCACAGCTGCATAAGCCAACTCGTTGAAATAAATCCGTACGTGTACACACACACACACACACACAACACACACCCTATTGGTTCTGTTTCTCTGGAGAACCCTGACTGATAGAGTTTCCAATCTTAGTTGGGCCTCCAATATCTCTTAGCAGTTCTTTTTATCATCCCTGGTCACCTACGCCTTTCATTCCTCAAACCCTCAACTAGTTCTTCAAGCTCCCCACTCTGCCCTACTCTCTTTTAGCAGGCCACTTTATTTTTTACTTCATGAAGACAGTGAAGGTTGGTAGGTCTGAACTTCAAATTCCAACCTCACACGTATAAAAGTCTCTCTGCTTGCAGTCACCCTTGCCTTTTTCTCTCAACACTGACCATAATTCCCAGAAGGGACATCCACAGGTACTGTGTGACATTACTTCTCTCCTCACCACAGGAGGGGATGCCCAATCCTTGTGAAACTAAACTAGACATTAGTAGTTTTTTCCCAGCACAGCATTTTTCCTCCATTGGAAGAATCATCTCTCCCTTTCCATTTGGATCTGTCAAGGTTGCTACCTCAATCCCAGGACCATCAGATGAAAAGTAGCTCAGGTTGAGTCCTTCATAATATACTACATGCCCCTGAACAAGTGATCAGTCTATGAGATTGGCATAGGATATAAATTGGGCCAAACAGAGACCTTCTCAGTAGGGTTTTATATTGAATGATGGAGGGGCAAGTCTTATTCCTCAGGCATCACTCTGAGCTATAAGGACATGAGTTTAGATCTACCAGTGGTCCTATAAACCATACCATGATGAGCATAAAGTCAACAGACGGGCAAAGGGGAGGAAGGAAAGAGAGTCTTGACCATTTTGTCTGAGTCTCAGAAATCTCTGAGGGGAGCTCTATCCCTAGACTTCCCAGTTCAGTGAGCCAATACACTTATGATTCTTAATTTAATCTGTGCATTTGTCACTTGCATACCAAAGCCTTGAATACTATAGGAACATATTTTCCAGAAATTTGGAACAAGAACCCTAAAAGACTCTACCAGTCATCCGGGGAGACCTGAGGCCAGAATCAATGACATGCCACATGTTTTAACAATATGGTAAAGAGCACTGCTGAGTCTGCAATCCCTACAAGCAGACACCAGAGGCTAGCTCTGTGGGACCACCAGCCTGAAGTAAACAACTCCAGCCCTGAGGGGGTCAGATGGACACCAGGCATCTACTAACCACCAGGGATGTGATTTTCCATATCAAAGTCAAGATCTGTTCTACCAGGGAGAAAGGGAACAGGCGCTGGTACTTAGAGCCATTGGATTGGGATGGGGGCAATAGATCAGGGAATTAATTATTTAAAAATCAGCCTTTTGGGGTGCCTGGGTGGCTCAGTCATTTAAGCATCTCACTCTTGATTTCAGCTCAGGTCATGATCTCAGGGTCGTGGGATAGAGCCCCGAGTCATGCTCTGTGTTCAGTGTGGAGTCTGCTCGAGATTCTCTCCCTCTCCCTCTGCCCCTTCCCCCACTCACATGGGCATGTGTGTGTGCATACTCTCAAAATTAATAAAATCTTTAAAAAATTTTTAAAAATCAGCATTAAAGTATATGGATATTTTAACTCAAAATTGTTCATAGATCATAAAATTTTTATTTTTATTTATTTTTTTAAAGATTTACTTATTTGAGAGAGAGAGAGCAACTGATGAGATCAAGACCTGAGCTGAAATCAAAAGTCAGATGCCTAACGGACTGAGCCACCCAGGCGCCCCCAGATCATACAACTCTTAGAAGAGCTTGTTTTACTATAGTTATGCAAGATGTTACTACTGGGGAAAATCGGGTTAGGGGTATATGGATCTCTGCATTATTTTCTACCAATGTATCTACAATGATCTCACATAGAAGGGGACATTCAAACAAGAACTAATTGTAATAGAACAAAAGTGGAAAATGCAAGAAAACATCTTATATTTCTATCTTCATTTAATGGCACCAACAGCTATCATGTTAGCCTAGTTAGAATCTTCAGTCTATCTTGTCCTTTTACTCTCCCTATCCTCTGCTCTGTCCCTAATCTTGTCAATTCCACTTCTAACATCTCTCTGAACTCAGTCCTCCCTCTACTATTGCCATAGTCACTGCCTTCCTTCAAGCTCATCTTCTACCACTCACGTTGTTGCAACAATGCATTTGTTGATCTCCCCCGCTCTGACCTCACCTCTATTTCCTCTAAATACCAGAATTATCTTTCCCAAATACAATCTTATCAGGTCACACCTCTGATTAAAATCCCCCAGCAGCTCCCTACTATCAAGATGACAAACACATTTACTAACATGCCAGCCTATCTTTGTATATTTATATTAATTCTTACCGATATTTGATGTGTTCTTTCCTCCTGGGAAAGATTATCCAGCAAGATTCAGTTCAAACGCCCCTCCACTGTTAAGCCTTCCTGGCACCCTCGTGCAAAATTAGGTGTCCTCTTTAATCTCTGGACACTTATGTTTTTATGATTATTGGTACATGAATTGCTTTTCCCCCATCCCCAGTGAAGTACCTGGAACCACAGCAGGTGCTCATGAATAGTCTGTTGAATGGCTAGTGTTGGGAAGAAACTCTCAAACCTTTAAGATCACCAACAACCAAAATACCAAGGGTTTGCTGAGCACCTTCACTTGTTCTTTTTTTTTTTTTTTCCATTCTAGTATTACACACTGGGGTAATTTTCTAATCTGCAAGCATCTATTTTTATTTTAAAAAATTAGAAATAAGATTCACTATTTGTAAATTTTCATTTATGTCAGTTTGGTTGAACACATGCATTCTAACATTAAGGCACATGCAACATCTTCATAGTTTAAGTCCCTTTACAAACACTACTGCAAGAATCAATTCCTTTTAAAAGAAATGCTGTTTATCTAGTGGGGAGCTGTAGATGGAGGGTGTGTATATATTTAGTTGGTCTGATTTATTGGGTGTCCTGTCCAGCAGTGCTTCTCAAACTTTTAAAGTGTATGAAAATTAACTGGGGAATCTTGCTAATAGGACGATTTTGATTCAGGAGGTGGGGAGAACTCATGGCTCTACTCATCTAACAGGCTCCCAGGGGATGCTGATACCATGGGCTCATGGACCGTGCTGTGAGCAGAGAGGCTCTACAGGGGCTTAAATGATAAAAGTGGCCCCCAAACATGATATCAAGCCATAGCTAGTAGAAAAGTTCTCTTTTCGCCCAGAGACCCACACAGATATATCCAGTTATATGCCACCATTTAGCTAGTTAGAAGACAGAAGAAATTATATTCTTAGTCTGGTACACTTTCATATGATCTAAATTCTAAAACTTTACCATCTGATATAAGATGCTAAACAAAATATACCAATTAAAATGGCCCTTTCTTTAAAAAAAAACCTGGTTCTTGCTTTAGGAACTGCTAAACGCCTAATTAACAATGATGTAAGTGGCATTTCCAGCTGTTTCTCTTTGAAATTTCAGAGATTGAGGCTGACAACTTTCTCAAGGTGGGTGGGCATCAGTTATGGATTTGGATTTTACTGATTCTTAGTTTTCCAGAATGAAGTGAAAATTACATCTAAACACCCTTGACACTGAGGAATTTGCTTTTAAGCAAGAAAACTGAACTCTACAAAGCACTTGTTTTTTTTCAGAGATTTCAAGATTAGTCCTAACAAGCAAGAATCGCAAATGTTAACAGCTGTAAGCACAGAAAGATATTAGAAAATCCAACTTAATGGAATGAGCCTAAGCATTCATTCATGGGCACTTAGTTCAATAAAGTATACACATACCATCCATCAGTAAATATGATGTATTTACTGATACAGATATTTAAGATATATTAAGTGAAGAAATCAGATTTCTGATTTCTATGATCCTATTTCTGGGAAAAAGTATAAAATGTATGCTAAAGTAACACTCTAAATTATGAATATTAGGTATTTTTGGTAATGGTATTATAGAATTTGTTTCTTTTTTCCAAAGTCAACAGTTTAAAAAAAAAACAAAACACTTAGTTTATAATGGGCCTATTTCCACATATCCCTAGACTAAACAAGAATGCAAAGTTCAAATGCTAGAAAACAGCATCTTTGTTTATTGTGGAAAAATACAAATATAGACCCTAAACCTGACCAGGGGTTTAATGTTATTAGTGGAGAGTAGTAAAGGCTCAACATCACTCAGCACTGGGAAATACAAATCAAAACCACAATGAGATACCACCTCATACCAATCAGGATGGCTAAAATTAACAAGACAGGAAAACAACAGATGTTGGCGAGGATGTGGAGAAAGGGGAGACCTCTTACACTGTTGGTGGGAATGCAGCCACTCTGGAAAATAGTATGGAGGTTCCTCAAAAAATTAAAAATAAAGCTACCCTATAGCCTAGCAATTGCACTATTAATTATTTACCCAAAGAATACAAGCATAGTGATTCAAAGGGGCACCTGCACCCCAATGTTTATAGCAGCAAGGTCCACATCTGGAAAGAGTCCAGATGTCCACTGACACATGAATGAATGGATAAAGAGGATTTAGTGTATATATATATATATATAAAATATATAATAATATATTATATATATAATGGAATATTACTCAGCCATCAAAAAATGAAATCTTACCATTTGCACAACATGAATGGAACTAGAGGGTATTATGCTAAATGAAATAAGTCAATCAGAGAAAGACAATTACCATATGATTTCACTCATATGAGGAATTTAAGAAACAAAACTGATGAACATAGGGGAAGGGAGGGAAAAATAAAATAAGACAAAATCAGAGAGGGAGACAAACCATAAGAGACTCTTAACTATAGGAAACAAACTGAGGGTTGCTGGAGGGGAGGGGAATGGGGGGATGTGGTAACTGGGTGATGGGCATTAAGGAGGGCACGTGATGTAATGAGCACTGGGTGTTATATGCAACTGATGACGCACTGAAGTCTACCTCTGAAATTAATAATACACTATATGTTAATTAATTGAATTTAAATAAAAATTTTAAAATATTTATTTATTTGGGGGGGCAGGGCAGAGGGAGAGGGAGAGAGAGAATCCTCAAGCAGACTCCCTGATGAGCAGGGAGCCATACGTGGGGCTCAATCCCAGGACCCTGAGATCATGACCTAAGCCGAAATCAAGAGTTGGTTGCTTAACTGACGGAGCCACCCAGGCAACCAACATTGAACCTATCTTTAATTATGATTCCTGCCAGGCCCTAATGAGCAAATCAGGGGAAATCTGAGACTTGCCACCCAAGCTAGGTAAACCTCTAATGTTATGGAGAAGCAAATACTTTGGTGGCAATTCTGACAGATTTGAAGGTCTGGGTCAAGGCCTTGAGGGATGCTTTCCTCAGGCTTGCTATCATCCATTTGTTCCACACAAACTATGCTCTTTTCCTCCTTACTTTAGTTGTGCGTTAGGTGTGGCTACTGGAGTTTACAGAGCAGCTGGTGTGTGATTTATAGGTCAAAGGTTCTTAATCTGGGCTCCATGGATCAGGTCTGGGGGAGGTCTATAAATTGTATTAGAAATTAAATATAAAACTTTATACATCTATGTACACTTATGATTTGTAGAAATCAGAATCCAAGTTCTTCAACACATTCATGAAGTATAAAGTACCTTAAAAAAAGTATCATGAATTATGATGTTTAACTTTTCACAAGCAGGAAAAAAAAAAGTTTCAGCACATTCATATTTCTTATATGTATAAGACACACAAAAATTATTTTATGTAGCCAAGTCAAACACACATAACTAAACAAGACTGCATAGAACAGGAAAAGAAAAACCAAAACCTCTAAAGGACAAAAAATCCATTCTCTTGTTACCTGTTGCAAAGTAGACCCCTGTACTCTCAGTAACTTACCTCCGTTGTTTAGGGCAAAAATCTCAATAATAAAAAGAAGTCAAATGGCTCCCCAAAACTTCATTACAAAGTGCTCTGATATCTTTGCCACATCTAATTTGCTTTTCTATCTCTTCTTACAGGCATCTTCTGGGATGTTTCTCAAACTTTAGTTTGGCCAGAATAATCCACAAGGCTTATTAACCAGATTCCTGGGCCCTATCCCCAGAGGTCTGGAGTGTGGCCCAAGGAGTGACTTTTTTTTTTTTTTTTTTTTACAAGCTTCCTAAATGATTCTGATGCAGGAGGTCTTCCCACCATATGTGGCATAGAACAGGCCTAATGAAAACCTTCCTTCCATTGCAAAAATTCCCTTCTGAATGGGCTGAAGCAATTACCCTTTCCTTCAGGTGTAAACCACCTTCCATCCTGACTCTGGAAGGTCTGGTTTTCTAAACTGTCCTTTTACATTATGAGACTGGGTGGTGTCACCCATCCCAGCCGTTCCAAACTTTCCAGACTGTATCTGCACGAATGGCTTCTAAATGGGCTACACCACCCTGAACCGAATATGTATTCTCATCAGAAACATTATTTAACACACTCATCAGAAGTAGAACACAGATTTCTTCTTATCAGGGACAGGGACTAATGACTCAAATGAATGAACACTTTAATTCAATCTAATAGAGGTGACAGTCAGAGGTGTGATCAAGATCCAACTAATGAAACTGCTAATTGAGCTTCACCGCTACATTTTGGTTTGGTTTTAAATCATTACAAGAATCTCCTTAGGAGGTGAGTTATGTGTAACATGTTAAAACCAGAAGGTTAGGTTTATCTGTTGTTCTATTACTGCTTTCCCTAGTAAAAACTGGGAAGAATAGCTCAGAATTTTTCTTTTATGGTTGATAGTCTGATCATTTGTTTCCCAAGCTCACAGTGAAGACTAATGAGAAAATTTCATCAACAAATTTGAACTCTTGAAGGGAAGTCTGTATAGAATTCTAAGGAGGTTTAATTAGCATGTAGTTAAACCTCATTAATTTGGATTCCACAAACACAAAATTTGTTATAATTTGCTCAAGAAACCCACAATACAGTTGGTCTTTGTGATATGAAGAGAGGCGTTTTTAAGTAAATTAATGAGATAAATATCATATTAATGAGATAAATATCATCATGATTACTGTTTTGGAACTGAAAGGAAACTTGAAGATCATTCAGCTGAGGTGATTGATTCTCAGTTGCACCCAGAGTAAGCAAAATCAGCCCTTAGGGCTCCTCTCTTCCAATCCAGAACTCTCATCATCCTAGTGATTATTATTGATAACATTTCTATTAGATGTATATCTTATTATACTCAGTAAATATGAGCCAGTTACCTAGAACCCAGATTTTCTCCTGGAGTACTTGGTGGCATAAGGGTTACAGAATCAATCTGACCTTTCTTTTTGCAAATTCAGCCTCCCTTTCCACAATACAGATAATAATCCTGGTTACACTGGTCACATAACCCTTAAACTTAACTGCAGCTCATCAAAGTGGTTCCATTTTATAGTAGTGAAGGTTCTTGAATCGTGTTGACTCTATGAAGATATGAAGTGGATGTGTCCCGCCCTGCACTGCATCTTAGGCTCTTCTGGAGATGTGGCAAATGTTACTGCTGAAATCTTTCATAAGGAAAATGTTACACTCATGGCACTCACGACAGTTTCAAGGGTTCAAGTGGATGCTAAGAAGTGTAGCAGAGGGCATTCCCCAGAAGGCAAGAGGACTGGATGCCAGGATGGCTCGTAAGGTGCCATTTATCTGGAGTATTCCCTGGTCTGGGATGTGGTCCTTAGCCTCCCAGACTCAAAACCTGGTTTATTACAGGCAGACCAGATCCATATCTTGAAGGCGGGGATAAAGGACTTACATTAACTAAGTTCAGAGCTGCTGAGTCATGAAATCTTGTGTGTAAATATATTAACTGGCAATCAGACTACAAGGCTTGTATTAGTAGTGCCTATCACTCTATTATAAATTCTATGGGAGTCAAATCTAACCAGCAGATTGCTCAGTGATCATGAAAGCAGAATAAGAGTAATTAGTAATACATTTTAATGGCATGTCCACAACAGAGATGGAGTGGACATGTTACCTGACTACTTCACATCCAACCTCCCCTTCTTCTTCTTGTCAGCACCTCTACCCTGTGGGGCTGCAAACAAATATGTTTAATGGGATTGAGCCCAGCTCCAAGGCAGGGTTCTTACCGGCTTAAACCAATTAGCACACAGCATTCCTCTTGCTAATATAATTGGACATGATGTTGGTATGGAATCAAAACTGGCCCAGTTAGCGAAACTGAGGCATTTTTACTTTTTTATGGGGAAAAAGATGCTTTCCATCTGCCACATCACCTATTCATGATGGTGTGTGGCTGAATATAAAATTAAATTCAACTAAACAATGATTTAAATAAATTAGGTTTCTTCCTCCTTTCTTTGCCCCTCCATTACATAATAAAAAGAAAAGTAGTCGGGCGCCTGGGTGGCTCAGTTGGTTAAGCAACTGCCTTCGGCTCAGGTCATGATCCTGGAGTCCCGGGATCGAGTCCCGCATCGGGCTCCCTGCTCGGCAGGGAGTCTGCTTCTCCCTCTGACCCTCCTCCCTCTCATGCTCTCTGTCTCTCATTCTCTCTGTCTCAAATAAATAAATAAAATCTTTAAAAAAAAGAAAAGTAGTAGTAGGCAACAACTGTCATTTGTTCAGAGTCTTAAAAAGGTCACCAGAACTAAGGTCTTATCAATTGTCCTGGCCTTTCTCTCATGAGCACAAGATGACTTCTACAGTTTCAGAAATGATGACCATTCTCAGACAGTAGGATGGAAGATGGTACAAGAAGGAAGAACAGCACTTTGGAAAGCAGCAAAACTTTTAAAGAAACAATCAGTAGATTTACACTTTTGTCTCATTGGCTATGTCACATGGCCATCCATAGACGCTAGGAAGTTTGGAAAATGTATTTTAGCTGAGTCATTGCAAAAACAGATGTTCATGTTAGTTAGGAAGTAAATTAATGTGTGTAATGGATAACATCATGCAGATCTTCGTGAATAAAGATTGAAAAATCTTGTAAATTCTTTTGACATGCAAAAAATTACAATAGAAATAATAATAGAAGAAATATTTTTGTTCCAAGATGTGACATTATGATTAGCTCTCTGTGATACACTGGGATCTGATTTTGGATAGGGAATGGAAGCAATGTGGGGGGTCATAGGAGTGGGTAATGAAGAATCAGCATCCTCTTAATAAGGTTTTCAGGTAGGAGTGATCTATGAGGCATCTGAATCCTCCCAAATGTCTCCATTTCAATTCTTAGGGTTTCATCTTCCCTTCTCAATGCCCTAACTTTTACTAAAGGGACCTAGCAAGTCTGTGAATTCAGCCTATATTGTTATTCAACAAGGCATAGGATCAGAACACATGTTTGATGCTCAGCTTCATCAACTCTGTGTGTATAAGAGATGATATTCTTTTAGGCCAGGTATAGAAAATTCCCTTGTCGGATGCCTGCATGGCTCAGTTGGTTAAGGGTCTGCCTTCGGCTCAGGTCATGAGCCCAGGGTCCTGGGATTGAGCCCCGCATGAGGCTCCCTGCTCAGCAGGGAGTCTGCTTCTCCCTCTCCCTCTGCCCCTCCCCCCTGCTCATGTGCACTCTCTCTCAAATAAAGAAATAAAATCTTTAAAGGAAAAAAGAAAAAAGAAAATTCCCTTGTCTTCTGAACCTACATTGAAGCAAGAATTGAAAACGTTGAGCCTGTTTTCTTTTTATTTCTTTAAATTCTCTAGCATAATTACACATAACAAGTGCAACCACGTTTCTTTGAAATATTATATAGAAGGAACCACTTGAGCCCACCAGTCTTACCTTCAAAAGGCACTTCACTCCAGTTAACCACAGCCAATGTTTAAGAAAATATTTCAGTGTATATGCCTTCAAGCCCAACTAAATTAAATAACTAATCCCAGGTTCCTATTTCCTTGACAGTCTGTTATATGAAAACATTTTAGGCACCAATTACTACACTTAGTTGCAAAAACAGAATCTACTTTAACCAGGCTAAGTAGACAGAAATTAACAAAAGATATTAGGTAGCTCACAGAATTGCTTGAGGGCCTGGAAACAGGCTTGGAGGCTGCAGATCCAGAAACAACTCAGCTAGGAAAAAACACTCAACCACATCACACACTGACAATGATCTTCATTATGGGACACTAACACCACTTGGTTCTAGATCCTAGAAACTCTGTCAACCACCACAGAAGAACCATACGTATGTGGAAGTATGTCCACCCTAGCCACCATGCATGAGAAAGTATATATAGCCCTCATCATTGCTGTTGGTAAATACACCTTATGAACATGAAAAAAGCCAACTTTAGGTTAAAGCTGATATTGAAGAAGGCTGAGCACAAACAGAAAGAAACTGGGTCTTTGAGATATCATTGAGCTATTAGATCAAAGCAACCTAAAAACCATTCTCCCTTGGATTTTCTAGAGAGGTGAGTGAATGGATTTGAGATTAGTTATGCCATTTTAATTTGGCTGTCTAACATGAGGCCCTGATTGATTTAAGAGATACACTTACCATGCAGACACAAAGATCATGTCTTTGAGCTAGGGTGTTCTTTTTCCTGCATAGTGCTTGAATGGACACTTCTAACTTGTAGCTTACCAGGTTTCTATTTTCTATTCCATGGGCTGGCTGATCTCAGTGATGCAATGTTAATTCCAGATTTAAATATAAATTATATCCTAAAAATATGGAATGAAAATTTGAAGTCTAGATAATCTTGGAAATATAAGAAGATAAAAGACCTGAAATCACGAAAGGGAGAGACATACTCGGTTATTAAAGAATATGACAAAGATACTCAAACCATCATTAGCCATCAGGGAAATTCAAATCAGAACCACACTGAGATACCACCTTACACCGGTTAGAATGGCAAAAATTGACAAGGCAAGAAACAACAAATGTTGGAGAGGTTGTGGAGAAAGGAGAACCCTCTTACACTGTTGGTGAGAATGCAAGTTGGTACAGCCACTTTGGAAAACAGTGTGGAGGTGCCTCAAAAAATTAAAAATAGAGCTACCCTATGACCCAGCAATTGCACTTGTGGGTGTTTACCCCAAAGACACAGATGTAGTGAAAAGAAGGGCCATATGCACCCCAATGTTCATAGCAGCAATGTCTGCAATAGCCAAACTGTGGAAAGAGCCGAGATGCCCTTCAACAGATGAATGGATAAAGAAGATGTGGTCCATATATACAATGGAATATTACTCAGCCATCAGAGAGAATGAATACCCAACTTTTACATCAACATGGATGGGACTGGAGGAGATTATGCTAAGTGAAATAAGTCAAGCAGAGAAAGTCAATTATCATATGGTTTCACTTATTTGTGGAACATAAGGAATAGCTTGGAGGACATTAGGAGAAGGAAGGGAAAAATGAAGGGGTGGAAATCAGAGGAGGAGACGAACCATGAGAGACTATGGACTCTGAGAAACAAACTGAGGGTGTTAGAGGGGAGAGGGGTGGGGGGATGGGTTAGCCCAGTGATGGGTATTAATGAGGGCACGTACTGCATGGAGCACTAGGTGTTATAGGAAAACAATGAATTGTGGATCACTACATCAAAAACTAATGATGTATTGTATGGTGACTAAATAATAAAATAAAATTAAAATTAAAAGAATATGACAAAGATACTCAAACCAAAAATAAGACAAACAATAGAGTGAAAAAATATCTGCATAACATGTAACAAAGGGTTGACATCCCTAAGATGCAATGTTTCTATAAATTGATTAAAATAAAATAAATAAGCTACTTAATAGTAAAAAAGGCAAAGTACATGAACAGTAAGTGGTCAAAGACTGCCCTCAAATGTACCATAAATGCAAGAGAACACTCTCAACCTCACTAGTAGTTAGCAACAAGAAATTATTTTTCACAAAAATTTCACAAATATTTTAAAAATGAGAACATTCAGTGAAGATGAAAGATAATGAGCATGACAAACACATTTCTGGTGGGAATATAGTCAATTCTTATTATTTGTGGATTTTGTATTTACAAATTCACCTCCTCTCTGAAATTTATTTGTAACCTCAAAATCAATACTTGCAGTGATTTTTCAGTCATTTGTAGTCATCCATGGATATGTGTAGAATGGTGAAAAATTTGAGTCATTCACTGTGCACATTTCCAGCTGAGGTCAAACAAGGTAATCTTCTACTTTCTCGTTTCAGCTCTCATACTGTAAACAAGTATCCTTTTCGACATCTATTTAGTGCATGTTTTCTGCACTAGTGATTTTGTTGTTTTAAATGGCCCATAAGCATAGTGCTGAAGTGCTGTCCAATGTTCCTAAGCACAAGAAGGATGTGATGTGCTTTCAGAGAAAAAATGTTTGTTAGATAAACTTTGTCCAGGCTTGAATTACAGTGCTGTTGGTTATGAGTTCAATGTTAATGAATCAATAACATAGAAAAAATAGGCTGTCTTTAAACAGAAACACACATAAAACAAGGTTATGTGTTGATTGGTTGATGAAAATGTTGGAACCAGAAGCTCACAGGAATCTAACCTTGTATTTCCTCTAATGATTTAGCATTCACTACTGTAGTGTTCATGATGACTTTATAGGATATAATTAAGTGGAATCCTAATCAACTAAATTTGCCTCAAGCTTTCAAAAAATTATTATAATACTCAAAATATTAACAATATAGCTTTTGACCAAGAAAAACCAATTCTGCAAATCTATTTCCCCAAAATAAAAACAATGTTTAAAATGGCAATAAAACAAATAGTAACATTAAGAAGTTACCTGAATATTCATTGATGGAGAAATGCTTGAATATCTGAACATATCCATACCATGGGAAATTATACAACAAGCTTAAGGAATGAATGAATAAATTAAAAAAATCTATAAATCTATATCTATATCTATATCTGTATCTATATCTATCTTCAGAGGGTTTTTTTTTCAACTTTCCCTTATGGTACTGATTAACTATTGTGTCAGTATTTGGCCTTAGATGGAATTTATCATCCATTGAGCTGCATTTCCAAGCAAACTGATACATACATATTTGTGTCTATGTGTGTGTATATATATAAACATATATATATGCATATATATATGCACATTTTTTTAAACCTGGAGAGTTTTCTATTATGACTTGAGAAATATAAATTTCAAAACAATATGTGTAATATGACCCAGTTTATAAAAAGAAACAACAGAAGCAAAAATAAAAACCCTCCAATGACTGTATATATGTTTGAATGGGTAATGCAGAGAATGGGGTGGAAGGGTGCTCGCCCAGCTACTAACATTGTTACCTCAGGGTAGAAGAAACAGAGGAGTCAGGTAAGATTTACCTTTTTCAATCATATTTGCATTCTCAGTTACAATTAACACATTTTTTTTAAGATTTATTTATTTACTTTAGAGAGAGAGAGAGCACACACATGCATGAGCAGGGGGAAGGGCAGAGGGCAAGAGAGAGAATCCCCAAGCAGGCTCCCCACTGAGTGCACAGCCTGGCCTGGGGCTCGATCCCATGACACAGAGATCATGACCTGAGCTGAAACCAAGAGTTGGACACTCACCCAACTAACTGAGCCACCCAGGTGCCCCACACATTTTTGTTTTTAAAAAATTTAAAGAGAAAAATATCAAAAAGAATATTCCGTTGGATATGAATAAACAAAGTGCAGATTCTTTGACCCCACCCCCAAATTTCCAGTGCTCATGCAATGAAGCTGCAGAATCTGTGTTTTCACAGGCACCTCAGGAGATTCCTAGGGGGGCTGGTGGTCTTCTCACCAGAAACCCAGCTCTGGGCTAACTTTGCCCTTTCCATCCAGTCTTCCTAAGGGATGACCACTGATGAGGTTGTTACAACTAAATGCAACCACCACCCAGTTCCGCGAGGTAGCTGCCCTATCACCTTGATGGGAGCTTTGGGTATTCTCAAACTCTTCAAACATGCATTGCTGGAAACTGTTTCTTTCCCATCACACGTGGCTAACGGCATCTGTTGTGTGTGCGCTTACCTCATTTAACCCTCAGGGAGCAACTTGATTTTTCTTATCTTTAAGATGTTAGGGGAGGGCTCTCTTACCAGCCCCTGAACCAATAACTCTGTCATTTTTCTCACAAGATCTGTATTAGGAGAAGTCATCATTATACAGTGAAACCCAAATCCCCTGTGTGCCTGTTTTCCTTTGCTGAAGGAAGGACTTGGCTATCTTTACCACAAAGTCAAAGTTCGTTCTTTCTTTTCTATATTTGCAAAGTGAATGTTTCTTCCCTCCAAAAACAAATATATTCTCAATCTAAAGTAATTACTAAAGGGAATTGCGACCTTGTTGCCCAATGTAAAAATTATGTGTTTCATGAAAGGCACAGAAAGAGGGAAGTAAAGAGGAAAAGCTAGAGATGAGCAGTAACCAGAGAGGGAGAGAGAGGTGGGGGCAGTGGAGGGGGGTTTAAGCCTGATTAGCTCTTCAATATTATTTTTACAAGTTCACTATTTCAATTCATCTGATCCCAGTCAGCAAGTATCATTTTGAACTTACCTTAATTACTGTTTCCTTAGTACAAAATTGTGAGACCTGCAATTTAATGTGCATGTGTTAGTATTTTCCTTTATGTGTTAGTGAAATGATCTTTAAATATCTTATTACATTTCACATTTAAAGAGCCTGGAAAGAAATTTACCCTATATGGAAGAATTCTGCTCTCCCCTCAATGACAAGATTGGTAACTCCTTGCGTTGGGGCTATGTCTTACACTTGTTTTGTTGTCCCAGCTGTAGCTATCAGGAAGAGTTAGGATAGATGGCAAAGCCTCCATGCTTTGAATACATCTGTGGTCTCTTCATGATATACATGACATCTTTGCATTTATAGAGAGCATGATCTGACAACTAAAATATTGGACAGCACCCAGCGAGGTTAGCTAAACTAAAGGCTGGCTGTACTTTGCTCTGAGTCAGGCATGCACCTTACCAAGTGAGGTTCTGAGGTTATCACTCAATCTCTCTGAAATGAAAATGCCACCTCCATGGAACAAACTAGGTCTGTAGTCCATGTAATTCTCAAAAGAGAATATGGCTACACTGCATAAGGTAAAATGTATGCTTATCCGCACTGTTTATCATGAGATCTTTTGATGACAGAATGGATATTGAGGGGAATACAATACTATTTCAATATCTAAGATGCTTTCTGTCCTTCAGAAGCTAAGGAAGAACTCCAGAAGAGCTGGGAAGTTGAGAGAGGAACACAGCCTTCCCTCTCTTTCTATCCCCATTTCTGTCAGGAAAGCGATAGCCCCTCAGGTACTCAGAAATACCCCAAAGAGACAATGGACAGAACGGAGATGAGGCCTTTGATTGGCTGGATGTCCAGAATGCACTCATACGTGAAATAAGTCAAACAGAGAAAGACATGTATCATATGATCTCACTGATATGAGGAATTCTTAATTGTAGGAAACAAACAGGGTTGCTGGAGTGGGGGGTGGGGTGGGAGGGATGGGGTGACTGGGTGATAGACACTGGGGAGGGTATGTGCTCTGGTAAGCGCTGTGAATTGTGCAAGACTGTTGAATCTCAGATCTGTACCTCTGAAACAAATAATGCAATATATGTTAAGGAAAAAAAAAAGAAGAAGAAGAAGGTAGTGGGAGGGGAAGAATGAAGCGGGGGAAATCGGAGGGGTAGACGAACCATGAGAGACGATGGACTCTGAAAAACAAACTGAGGGTTCTAGAGGGGAGGGGGGTGGGAGGATGGGTTAGCCTGGTGGTGGGTATTGAGGAGGGCACATTCTGCATGGAGCACTGGGTGTTATACACAAACAATGAATCATGGAACACTTCATCTAAAACTAATGATGTAATGTATGGGGATTAACATAAGAATAAAAAAAAAAAAAGAATGCACTCATACATGCTAGAATAAGAAGGCTGGCTAGAGAAGGAAGAAAAGATTAGTGGCCCTGGGACTGAAAGCAGCAACGGTGGCGATGAGTTGCGGAGAGTCTGACAGTGAAATGAGTAACAAAGAGTAAAACTGGAACCCTCCTCTGGTCATTGTAATGTGAAACTCATTAGAGGGAGGGCATGGTGTACTGGTGAGAGCCCTAGACTAGACGATAGAATAACTTTGTTCGGTTCTGGCTCCACCTCTTAGAAGTCAGGTGACACCATGCAAATCATCATTTCTCGAATCTCATTTTTTCTATCTGTAAAATGGAAATAATTTTGATATCATATGCTCTTCATGCCTCATGGCAGGATGGTTTTCTTCTACCCTTACCTGTTTCTTTCCCTACCTGCTTGCTGAAAAAGGATTGTACCTACATGTTCTTCTGGATTCTATAGGTATAATTAAATGATTATGCTATCAGTTGCTACTTAATTTTTTTTTCTGCTAACATTCGCAAGTGTCAGGGATAATAATAAAATGGCAGCCGGATGCCTGTGTTATATCTCAGGAGCCTTTCAGAAAGTAAGCTCACATCTGATTCTTGTGGCTACTTTCTAAATATAATAGCTTGATACATATATATATAATATATAATATCATATATATAAACACATACACATATTTATATATGTGTGTATATATAAAATGCAAACTCATATTTAGAAAGTAGCCACAAGATATACAGATATAAATGTGTGTATATATATGTGAACCCTGATTGTTTTTTAAACAGTGTTTTGTTTTGCTTCCAGCTAAGTGAAAGGTCTCCATTATATCCTACCCAAAGGAACTCAATGTTAACTCAAAAATACATGAAAGAAAAGTAGCTGCTCCAGCCCCCAAAATAAACCGGCTCCAGTATTAGTGCCAGATGAGCCAATATCCCACCCAGAATTAGCTTTACCATCAAAAAACACATCTTGAGCACAACACCATGACTTACAGTCTCCAGGAGGAAGCCAGGTCTCCAGGAAAAAGTCACGTCCAATATACTCAGTGTTAAAGAATAAAATAGTGTCAAATTAAAACAAATCCAAACTTAGATAAGGAGAGACCTTTTTTATTTGTTTTTTATAGTTTTTCCCTTTTTATTTTGATCTGTCTCATCCCTCTTAAGACCCTTGACGCAACAAAAGAATTAAAAGATGAAGCGCTTTGATCTTCTCCCTTTGAAAGCTTAACTGTCCTTGGTAGTTTAATATGCAGCTATTTTAGGGTAGGGTTTTATAGATGCGTTGCTGAAGTTGAGTACTTTCCACCTCCCACAATCGCATTTCTGTGTGTGCCTAGCCGTGGTTTGGGTGCGTGACTTTTGAATAGTGAGGAAAGTCGTGGAGGTAGGTGCCTGCGGTGAACCGTGCAAAAACCATCCCAGCTCCTGCGCAGGAGCCCGCTGCAGAGCCCGGAGCCCGTGCGGTCAGGAAGGCGCCTTCCCCCAGGCGGCGCCGCTCCAGGGGCCGGTGACCAGGATCCCCAGCCAGGTGGCCCTTGCCCAGCGTTCCGCCCGAGACGGGCCCAGCGGCTGCGTGGGGAAGGCTGTGCTGTTGTGACAAGTGTTCAGCATGCTGTTCCCTCACTGCTGGAGGTGAGTCCAGGGGGAGCTCCTTGCTGGCCAAGCTCAATCTTGCTTCTTCAGGGTCTCGCCACCACTCGGCAAGCCTCTGGACCAGAGGGAGCAGCTAGGATGCAATATTGCTCACATGCCCGCGGAGTAAATCATTCCAGTCTGAGACGTTATTTTAAAAGATTGTTTCAGAAGGGGAGGGGCGTTAGTGCCATTTTACAGGTAGGGACACTGCTCTGACCATAAGATGTCTACGCCTCTGCCTCAGCAAAGGTCAGGCAGAAAAGGCTTCCCTTTTAATAGGGAGGAATAAACAAGACTAGGAAGAGTGAGTGTAGGGGGGTAAGTAGGTGACATGATCTAACAGTTGAGCAGGAAAGGTTTTCTTTGCAGCCAGCAGATTCTCAGGAAGCACCATTAAGGAGGGATTATTCCTTATTCCAATGCTTCCTGGACCTCAGGGGTGAGCAGAGGCCTCTGGGCTTAACTAAAGTTTGCCTAAGTCAAATCAGCAGGCATTTTGTCCAGGCTGATCAGTGGGGCACATTCACTAATCATTTATGGGACAAAGAACGGGATTTTGGAGTGTCTGCATCTGGCCTTGTCATAGGTAAACACATAGGTCATTCATGAGTCTTATATGAGTCACATGGGGGAAGTGACTCTGCAGGAAGCTGTTTCCTAGTACACAAATGGATGTAAGACATTTCTTAATCATCAGGATGGGGACGATTCTTAATCATCACTGTTCTCCAGAAGCATGGGGCTCAGGTAAAATTTAACACTGTCAATAGTTAAAGAAAAATTTCCATTTGACCCACAAATTGCTGATGTTTGTGAATAAACCCTCACCTACCTGGAACCATTTACCCTCTCTACTCAAGACAATGGCTGCTGCCGACGTATTACGGCTTTGATACTATTCGCAAAGTCTGCCCCCACACACTGTTCCTCAAGATGTTGTTAGTGAGAATTCGATGATGATGCAAATGTCTTTGGGAAGAAGAGCCTACTTTCCCATTAGATAGTGCTGTTTCCTGGGGTGTCTCATAGGACCCTCTGGCCAGCTTGGGTGGACAACATAACAGAGAGCAATCTGAGATGGGAACGAGAAGAGTATGTGACTTAACCTCATGTATTGTGTGGCTTTTGAAGACATCTCTCTTGACACATTCCAGAAGCTCCTGGGAGTAACATCAAAGAGGCACTCATAGAAACTCTTGAGTAGCCATCCTTGCCTATCTCATAGCTTTCAAAGGAAGATACACAGGAGTAGTGGTAAGAATTGGGAAAGCAGCCCAAAGATGCTGGTAAGACCATTTCTCCCCCAGGAAGAAACCTACTTAACTACAGAGCTAACAAATAAGCCCTTAGTGTTAACACAAGAAATTATAAAATAATCCAGGGGAATGCTGGTCTCTCTAGCTCTGGTTCCTGTCCACGCCCACCCACTTTACTCCTTTACCCAGGTAATGGAATACAATGAGGCTATACACCTGATAGGAGGGGCTTTCAAAAGGAATAAATGGTCAAGTGCCTAGGCATGAGTACCTTTGCACAAGCCTACAAAAGGGGTTATATTGCGGGTTTGTGTCAAGAAAAGGACTAGAGAATCACTCCTAGATGTTGTATACTAATTTGGAGGTTTTCTTGTATTTTCCAAAATTAAGAACAGTGACAAACACATACTGAGAAACAAACATTGATAAAGCATAAAGAAGAGAGATGTCACAGAAAGCAAGAACACAAAACTGTAATAATTTATTAAATCTCTGGTGTTTCCCTGGAGAATTTCCAAATGTAACATGCCTGCCAATTTTTGAAAAATCTCCACCATATCCAGCTACCCACAGTATCTATTCACAGCTCCCACTGACAAAAACACTACCTTCGTGGCTCCATATAAATCACAACACAATCTGCCTCCAGTTTCCCCATTTCCCTCCTCTCTGATGAAACTGTTGGCAGCCAACACAGGCAATCAGTGAGGTCAGCTTGGCTGAACTGAGTCTTTGATTAAGTTATTGATATGAATATAAGACCAGACAGCTAATCATGGGTACTAAGCATAATTAGCATTGTCATATCTCCAAAGCATTGCCCAGTGATTCATGTCTTAGAAGTCTTGGTGGAGAGCCCTCAAAATGGACATAAAAGGAGTGGTGTGCAATTGAGATGTCAGGGGAGTGCTGTTCATTGGTCACAGCCATTTTTATTTTATTTTTTAAATTCTGGACTTTTCCAGGCACACCAAGATCTATGGCTCTAGGTATTCTTCCCCAGCTAATGTGTTGGTTCTACATTAATTTCTTTGGTGACATCTTTCAATATTTGCAAGTCCAGCTTGAGGAAAACCAAGCTGCCTGACCACTCATCTCTCTCAACTTATGGCAAAGCTAGCTAGATTCATCTATAACAAATTTAGTGGCCATGTCTAGTTTTTCATTTTAATCTTAGACATCCTCACCACCTGCCTCTTTCCTTATTTTTCAAGGCTTGATGAAATGTCTAATATGACTTTGAATTCCTTAGAGTCAAAGAAGGAACAAATGGAAACTCACCCCTCTCTTCCTTTCAAACTTCAGGCTAATTTGGTGAAACTTGGGTTTACTAAATCCAGAGGCCATCTTAAAATAGGGTCTTTTCCAGGTGAACCTGGCATATCTGGTCTATTCTAAGATGATTCTTGGGTTTGGGGTCATTGTGGATCTCAGGAACTTAACATCATCTATTATTGTATCATCTCTCTTGGCTATTCAGCTTTTCCCTTAGAGCTGAATTCTTCCCATCAGCTTTTTTTTTTTTTAGGCTGAATTTTTTTTGTTAATTGCACTATCTATCTATTTATTTATTTATGTTAGTCACCATACATTACATCATTAGTTTTTTTTTTTAATGGAACAATCTTTTTATTTATTTATTTATTTATTTATTTATTTATTTATTTGATACAGTGTTCCATGATTCATTGTTTGCATATAACACCCAGTGCTCCATTCAATACGTGCCCTCCTTAATACCCATCACCGGGCTAACCCATCCCCCCACCCCCCTCCCTTCTAAACCCTCAGTTTGTTTCTCAGAGTCCATAGTCTCTCATGGTTCATCTCCCCCTCCGATTCCCCCCCCCTTCATTTTTCCCTTCTACTACCTTTTTTTTTTTTTTTAACATATAATGTATTATTTGTTTCAGAGGTACAGGTCTGTGATTCCCATCAGCTTTTAACCTGTTCAAATATCTTCCATCTAAAATAAATACTTTCTAGTTCTCATAACCCATATTCCTCTAGCTACTGTTTTATTACTCCCTTCACAGCTTGTTTGAAGGATGTGTCTATATCTACATCTACATCTCAATTTCCTTCTCTTCCACTCACCTCTCCACCTTCCAATTTGACTTCAAGACCCAGAACTCCTCTAAAATAATGCTTAAAAAGGTCACTAATAACTTCCAAGTCTCTAAATCCAAACTATACTATTCAGTCCATTCTTGATATTTTAGTAGCACTTGACACTTTTGACCACTTCTTCCTCCTTGAAGCAATACCCTTAGCTTCTGTGACACCTCAATCCAGGGTTTCCTCTTATCTTTCTGGCCCCTGAAAACCTGCACGATTTGTCTCTTGATATTCTCTCCGAATAACTCCAGGCTGTGGCCAAGATAAGTGTCAGTGGCCTCCTTTGCTCACATATATCTGTTTTAATTTCTTGGCTACATTAGGCCTTTTCTTAGGAATTTAGGCTCTCCCATATTCAAAAGCAAAAAATAAAAGAGAGAGCTCTGATTTTGACCAAGGATGAAAAATGTGACATTGGTCATTTTTCAATTGGTATTTTTTTATTAAGTATATTGATTGGTAATATGAATACATACATATAAATGTTTATTATTCTTTATCCTTATCACTCAAAGACTTGTTCGGAAGCTATCCCTTTATAAGATCATGAAAAATTATAAAACAAACTGGCAAGGAAAGAAAAGTAGGGAAGGAGAGTCAATAGCTTTAAGAGAGTTCTAAGATGGGGTACTTGGGGATTCAAAACAGGATGGAGAAAGGAAAAAGAAGACCAAGTAGATCAATCCTAAAGGGGTATTCTACTGCTAATGTCAGTTGTGTTTTCTAGACTATAGGATGCAAAGACTTGAAAGTGCTTTTTCCCCCAAGATCAATCTCACTGAGGCAGAGTTTAAATAATAATGAATCTGTTCTTAGGATAAAGACCTGAATTGGCAAGGACTCAAAACTCAAATTCTTCTTTCCTTCTAATGACATAAAAATTATTTTTCTCAAAGATTTTCTACCTCAAAGTACACATAATACGGTATCATGTTCTTCCCTGATTAGGCACAAATAGGTATTAAACTTAGGACAAATTTGAGGATAAAATGAAAATTTGTGGGACCCAAAACTATGTGAGAAAGGTACAGCAACCTGATCTAGAAGACTCTAGAAACTCACCTTTCTGACAACGAGCAAAAAGGCACTTGGTGCAGTTTGCCTTTTCCCATTCTTTTCTGAATAACTTGCTTCTTCTGGCCCAAGAACAGTGTGCTGGTCTGCCTATGGTTCTCACTAGCATATAAATCTTTCAACCTACTGTGGGCCAACCACATTCTTCAACACTTTTTTAGATGAATTTCTCCATCCACAAAATTCCCATCACAAGGGAAATAAAGGGATTCAAGGACAACTCAGGCTGATTATCAGCTCCTTGTAGACAAGAGACCCACTGTATCCTGGGTATCTCTGTATTCCACAGAACTTGGTCCACAGAGGGATGCTCTGTAAGTCATTTACTGAATAAATACAGCAATAATCAGTTTCAATAATTCTTAAGTAGCATTTAACAGGTAACTGGATGATTAATAACTGTTATTACAGATTGCTTTATAAAGAGTAATTACACAAGAAAGAGCTGGACCATACTACAATCTTCATTCTTATACTCTGAAAAACTAATCCAAAACAATATGTAATGTACAGCCTAAGGACTATAGTCAATAATACTGTAATAACTTCGTATAAAGACAGATGGTAACTAGATTTATCATGGGGATCATTTCATAATGTATAAAAATATTGATTCACTATGATGTACACCCCAAACCAACAGGATATTGTATGCCAATACACACACGTGGCCTATAGATGGAGGACAAGCATTATAATTTAGGTGTTCTTAATACTGCATGCTCCTTGAGCAGAAGTCGTCAGGGACAAAGTCAACACAAAAACCTTCTGGAGTGAATACTGTTCAGTATTTCTCTCCTGGTCACCTGTCCCCAAACTGAATGTCAGCAAGTAGGGGACAACAAACGGGAAGCCTGGAGAGGGGAGAGGGTTTCCTGTGACTTGCAAAGTAGTCACCTGTAGGCAACCACATCATGTCCCTCAGCTAATTAAGGAGTTGAGTACAAGCCCCTCATTTTCTGTATCTTCAGGGAGTTCTGAATTGAAATGTTTCGTAATTGAAATGGCATGCTTTAATGAAATTACTCCTTTCAAAAACAATGGTAATAATTTATAAAACCTAGCATCTTGAACTCAAAAGACTCAAATGATTGCTTCCTTTTAAAGTACCGAACTTGGGTGTTTTTTATCTGCTTTTCATTTTTCTTATTAGATGCCTGAAGATAGCTCATATCTTGTTCTTATATTATCACTCACTTGCACAGTGATTATTTCATTATTTCATATTATTTCATTGATAGATAAAATCACTCTCCTATCATGGGAGAGCAGGTAGGGAAGAAGAGCAATTAGGTTTCTTGATTAAATGATATGATGTAATATAAAGTATTATACAGTATTCTCCCCTTATCACCAGTTCCACTTTCTGTGGTTTCATTTATCCATGGTCAACTGCAATCCAGAAGCTGATGATCCTCCCTTTGATGTATTGTCAGAAGGGAAGAGTAGCCCAACGCTGCATCAGTGCCTACATCATTCCCCGCACTTCACCTCAGCACGTAGTCATTGTATCATCTCACATCATCACAAGAAGAGGAAGGGTAAGTAAAGTATAGTAAGATATTTTGAGAGAGAGAGACTACATCATGTAATTTCATTACAGTATATTGTTATCATTCTTCTATTTTATTATTGTTGCTAATCTCTTACTGTGCCTAATTTATAAACTAAACTTTATCACAAGTATGTATGTATAAGAAAAATCATAGTCTGTATAGGGTTCAGTGCTATCTGTGGTTTCAGGCATCCACTAAGGGTCTTAGAATATAGCCCCCATGGATAAGAGGGGACCACTGTATACATTACCTAGCTCCTAACAGGCATTCAAGAATGTTAATTCCTTCCCCCTATCCTATTATGTCTTTCTAAAGAACCAGTGGAATTTTAGGCCTGGATAAGTCAGCAGCCCTGAACAGGCTATGCTGAAACACTCAACCGATATGTTAAAACAGCCTCTGGTGTATTTTATTCACTCAAGAAATAACATCTAATATGCTCTAGTACTGTCTTGGGAACCAGAGGTACAAAGGTAAATATGACCCAGGTCCTTTCCTCACAGAGCTTAAACCCAGTGAGGAGGAAAGACCAACAGACCAAGTATTGTACTAAGGGACAGTGTTGGTTAGATATAGGATACATGTCTTAAAACTCTGGGTCACAAATGATAGAAAACCCAACCCTAAGTGATTCAGCAAAAAAAACCCAAAAAAGAAAAAAAAGGAACATTCTAGCTCGAATGAATGAAGAGTGGAGGGAAGAGCTGGTCAAGCACGGGTTCATGAAAATGCCCCACACAGAGTCACCAGACATTCTTTCCTTCTCTTTGGTCTGCTCCATTTGCTTCTGTGTTGGCTCCATACTCAGAGGGGCTCCTGCTTATAATCTCTTGGCTGAAGCAGCAATGAGCCTGGCATACATCCTGCTCAAGCCTAGAGAAAGAAGAGAGTTTCTCTCCCTCAAAATTTAAAGTTTTCATAGTGACTCTCATGGGCTCAAAGTGGGTTGCATGTCCCTTCCTGGACCAATCACACAATGTAAAAGGAGATTAACCAATCACTTTAGCTAATCCATAATCTACCACTAGAGAAGAAGGCAAAAATCAATCTCAACCAAACCAAATGAGTAAAATAGCAACCACAACCACAAACACACAGAACACTTACTCTGCACCACGCACTTCAAAGCCCTGAGATGCATTCATTCATTTGGTCCAATTAGCAATCTTAGGAGGTAGATACTATTATTATCCTATTCATAGATGAGCTTGAAGTAGAGACTGCTTGATAACCTTGCTCTGGGTCTCTACACACGATGAACGACTTTGTCAGGAAAAGGCAGAGTGCCTGTTGAGTGTGAAAAACAAGAGCTGCCCAGGACTCAGGGTAAGCTCAGAACACATGGGAATCAGAGAAGTGGTTGAATCTGAAATGGAGGAATGGAAGCAGAAGCATGAAGGAGGAGTGAGAGGAAGCCAGGGTGAGGTGGGAGCTGGAAAGGAATTGGAGGTAAAGGTGTTGACCAAAGATATGCTGGAGGATAAACGTGAGCAAGAAAATGATAGACCTTGTAATCCATATGAGGAAGGTAGAATTTTGATCTGGAGGGCAATTGGTGGCCATGGAGGACTTTAGTTAAGACACTGACAGAGCTTAGGTTGGATAGTGTGGACATAGGGATGGACAAGACTGAATGCAAGGAACCAGGTAACAGGTTTTTGCATTAAAAGTTTACCTTGCCCCATTTCTAATTCCCAGTTTCCAGCAATCTCATGTACCTAAAAACCACAATATTATAACCATCAGACATAACTGAATACCTACTGACATATAAATGTATTTATTATGTAACTCCTTAGGGAATAATTGCATTTATCATATTTTATATCATATATTTTTAACTAAAAATAAGTAGCTTTAAAATAGTCTATATGAAATAATTACATTTTTAAAACAAATTCAGGTGTAGAAAAAGGTATGGACGATTAATTAATGGTAATTGCATCTGAGTGAAGGATTGTAGGGTTTTTTTTGCTTTCCTTGCTTAAAAATAAACACATGTGCTTCCATAGTAATTTTAAGAAGCAATGTATATAATTATAAAAAATTCAAACAATATGCAAGTATAATACAGTAGAGTGGAAAGCAACACTCCCATCCCTTAGAAAATTCTATTCTTTTCCCAAGAAGAAGAGTAACCACTATCAACAGTATGGTGTGTATCCTTCCAAATAAATCTATGTGAGCATACATGTAATATACATACATATAATATATATATGAGATATAAAATTTATATTGTATAAAGTTTCTTACAGAAGGGGTCATTCAATAACTTGCCTTCATCCAGGTAACAAAATACTATGTCCATCTTTCCATGTGCAGGCATATCAATCTGCCTCACTATCTTAACTGATGCATGGTGCTCCTAAACAGAGGCACATTGTGACTGATTTACCTAGTATATTACTGATGAACACTTTGAGTTGTTTCTAATGTTTTCTTATCACAAACAATACTGCAGTGAAACTCCTTGTGTATGTCCCTTTTTGTAGGTGTGCAAGGATGATTTAAGTTAATTTCTAAAAGTAGAATTTCTGGGTCTAAGAGTACATTTTTTTTCCTTTTTTTAAAATTTTATTTTATTATGTTATGTTAGTCACCATACATTACATCATTAGTTTTTGATGTAGTGTTCCATGATTCATTGTTTGAGTATGACACCCAGTGCTCCATGTAATACGTGCCCTCCTTAATACCCATCACCAGGCTAACCCAACCCCCCAACCCCCTCCCCTCTAAAACCCTCCATTTGTTTCTCAGAGTCCATAGTTAAGAGTACATATATTTTATATTCTGATAGAAACTACAAATTGCCTCCCCAGAGAACAGTCCAGTTCATAACCCCAGCAGCAAACAACCTATGACTGTTTCACCATATTCTCATCAACCCTAGAGATTATCAATTTAATTTTGGTCAGTGAGCAAACAAATAGCATTTCATTCCATAGAAACACTTTGGAAAACACTGTTCAGTAATTATTTTTGGTTTTTGAGCATTAGCCAGGAAACTATTTTTATTTCAAAAGTCTTCAATAATCTTTCTAAAATACTCATCACTGGAAACCTTTCTACAGAATATTAATTCACTTCTTTGACTTAAAATCTGAATTAGTTTTCAGCTGATTAGTTATGGATTCAAATTGATAGTCTCCTATAGGACTATGGAAGGAGAAGTATAAAGATGTGGCTGGAATGTATGGTGACCTCGGAACACATCTATATGCTTGAGTTTGGAAAGAAACCCTGACCTGGGTAGGGCTGACCTGTGAGACGGGATAAGAACAGATACATATATTGCCATTTTAAATTTTTAAAGAATAGTTTTAAAAGCAGCCTGCTTGTTCATTATATAATCCCATGTACAGAGCTCCAGGGGAACTGTTTCTTACTCACTGCATAGGACAGCTCATCAGGGAAGAGAGGAGATGCATTAAAGAGATGTTTGGAAATTTGCATGGAAGAAAGAGAGTAAACCATAATGGAGCAAGGATGGCATCTTGGTGGTGAATATGAGCAACTGAGGGAGGGGTGGACCAATCCCTAGAGGTGGTTATGATGAGACCATAGGAGCTAAGCATCGTCCAATATGGGCTTCTTCGTTAGAGGAAACTCTGCTTCATATACATATTATACTGTGAATATTTAGGGAATGTATTCTGGATCTGCATGATTCTGCCTCTTCTTCTGTCCTCTCTGTTCATGCTCTCAGGGGGTCCAAAGATGTGATGGTTTCTGAACCATCATGGAGAATCCAAGAGGCTGTGCAGGAAGATAGGGTCTAGGGTCCAAGGTGCTTAAACCTCACGGCTCAGGGCCATGCATTCTATCTCGTGTTGGTGAGCAGAAAGTCAGGTGGTGGCGCCCTTGGATATGAGCACAGCCCTACAGGTAATACCATCCCTGCTTTACAAAGGCTGTAACCGAGGCTCAGCGAGATAAGTAACCCACCAGAGATCGCCTGGCTTCTATGGTAGTCGGCCTCTAGGACTGCCCTGAGGGTGCCCACCCTCCTGGTATTCTCACTCTGTGCAATCCTCTTCCTGTGAGAGTGGGCTGGGTTTAGTGCCTCGCCTCCAAGAAACGGAACAGACATGCCCGTCTGTCACTTTAGAGATTAGGCTGTAAAAACACTGCAGCTTTAAATTCTGTTTGGGGTGACGAAAATTTTGGAACTAGTGGTGGTGACATCACAACATTGTGAATGTACTAAATGCCACTGAACTGGATGCTTAAAAATGGCTAAAATAGGAAATTTTATGTCATATATGTGTGTGCGTGTGTGTGTAGCCACAATAAACAATTTTTCAAAAAACAAAACAAAACAGAAACACGTAGCTTCTGTCTTGGGACTCCCTCTGAGATTCCTCTCTCTGGGGGGAACCGGCTGCTATGTTGTGAACAGCCCTTTGGAAAGGCCCAGGTGGCAAGGGAGGGATGTCTCTGGCCAACAGCCATTAAGAATCGGAGGCCTGCCGACAGTTACGTAAGTCAAGTTGGAAACGGGTTCTCCTTCAGTCAAGCCTTGAGATGACTGTGGCCTTGGGAAACACTCTGAAGCAGAGGGGCCCAGCAAAGCCATAACCAGCTTGCTTGCCCACAGAAATGTGAGAGAAGAACTGAAGCTGCTCAATTTGAGGGTAATTTATTACGTGGCCATAGACAACTAACAGCTATGAACTGGCAAAGCTGCATTTCAACCCAATCCTGCCTGCCTCCACAGCCTGAGGTCTTAATTAATTCATTAATGTATGCATTCACTCAATATGTTTTTGCCTATGTACCTGGTATCGGCCATGCTAGAGACAACACCTGGAGTGATGTACTAAGGGTCTACTTTTTCTAACCAAACAGGATCCATTCTACATAAGCTCTGACTTCACATTATGGGACCAACTTGCCAGTTAAGTAGAGGTGGGCAATTGCAGCCATGCGTGTTTCCATCTATCACCCCTGTTACCCCATGCTGGCTCCCCTTCCCTGCTCCCTTCCTTCCTTCCTTCCTTCCTTCCTTCCTTCCTTCCTTCCTTCCT